>NW_026521294.1:0-84969 GCF_021234435.1 Artibeus jamaicensis
GTTTGTCATGTGTAGACAGGAAGACCCCCTAATCCCTAGATATATTCCCCAAGAATCCTTTGTTTGGGGCTCAGAATTTGGAGATGACTCCTCTGGGCCCGTGCACGTTAAATAATAAACCTCGTACTCCAGAATCTCTTGGTGTCTGGTCGCTTCATTTTCCTATAACATTTGGTGCCTTGGCTGGGAAGCGACCTTTCACAAATTCGGGCAACTTGCCACACCGACTGGATAAGCCGGGAGGTGGCCAGAGGTCCAACTGGGGGAAGCAGGGGTGCATGTGCCCTGAGATTTCTCAGGCCCGGGCCAGTTGGAGCGCTTGGCCGCCAGCCCAAACTCCAGGCGAGAAGCAAGGGATTTGGACTACGACTTGACCCGAGACTAGAGGCGCCAAAATCGGTAAGGGCCCCGGGGACTTGACCCCGAGACTGGAAAGAGGCTGATCACCTCAAATCAGAAATTTGGGTTGGATTCATGCTGGGTCCAACCACTTGACCCTCACTCGGGGAGGGACCTGAATTTGGGTCGGATTCATGCTGAGTCCAACACCTGACCCTCACTCGGGGAGGGATTGTTTAAACTCGGAGTGCTTGAGAGTGAAAGTATGAGTGAATGTGCCCCTGTCCTTTGTGTGTCAACACCCAATCTTGGTGTTCTGCAGGGAAGCGCATAGCCAATACTCCGAGCCCTCTCAGCTGTATAAGTAAACCCGAAACTCAGAAAAGAATTTCTTTGATCGGAAAAGCACGCGCCCCTCCCCCCTCTTCTTTCCCCCTATGGGCACCCAGGTGGCTGGCGGGCCGGGAGGAGGGTGCTATTTTCTCAGGACAATCGGGATTGCAGAAGTGCTGGGCCACTCCTCCCAGCGCCACTGCTTCCCCTCCCCAGCCCCGGAGACAGGGTCGGAGGGCGGGAGCCAGGGGCCCGCGGCTGGGGGCAGGACGGACAGCCCCCAGTGCGCAACGGGCTGATCGGCTGATCGCACTGTCGGGCCTAGAGCGAGAGGAGGTTTCCCCACCAGCGCGAGGCCTCGGTCTTCTTTGGGAGTGATGCACTGTGGACCCCTCCTGTGCCACGTCGCGCCTGGGCGCGCCCGGCAAATGCATGTCCCCTGTGGTGACCCGCTGCCGAGCAGGGTCCTGGCGCAACTTCAGTGCGTCAACAGCAACCCCCGCAGGCTGCTACCAAAGAGATTTAGAACTGACCAGAGCAGCAAACCCCCCCATCCCTCCCCCAGCTGTTTCCTAGCAACAGGTAAGATTTCAGCCAGTGGGCGGGGCTGGTAGCATTGAAGCTGGTTTTCTAGTGCCTGGACTTGAGGTATGAGGAATTTTGAGTTCTAAGATATTTGCCAATAAAGACCTTACAATCCAACTAGTCTGGCAGTTGTAAAATGGGCTCATCATACTTTTAAAGGAGTCTTGAGCCTTTCCCCCAAGTTTGATTTTATTGGTCATTTTAACTCTTAACTTGGAGAGGAGGGTGTGCTGTTTGCTTTTCAGAATGACCTTTAGAACTGCAGGCGATGAGAGTGAAGCCATATCACAGAAAAAGCCTTCGCCAACGAGTGACGGCCCTCCACACATTAAATTCTCCTGATCCAGATTTCTCCAAGCTGTGTGGAATTCCAACCAACATCCCTGGAGTGGTCTCCTAAGAGAGACTTTTCCTACCAACTTAAAGGGACTAAATTAACGCTTAACCAAGCAGAAGTTTTTTCAGATTCTTCATACAAAGTAACTTTGTAAAGTCTGTGCTAATTCTTTCCAAAATTGAAATGTAACCAGACCTGTTACTTTTGTATATCCTATGTGTTTATATCATTTTTCAACTGACTGAATTTAAGAGTTTGAGTTATAACAACCCAGAAATGCCTTATTTTAATTCCTGTTTGTACTCTATGATGTATATAGAAGTTGTTCCTTGTAATTGCATTCGAGAATAACAAATAGCAGATTTCACAGGCCTATTTTGATTTAATTTTATAAACAAGAATAGGGAGATATTGCTGACCGCTCTGCCTGATTTTGGAATTGTACCCTCTGCCCCTAGGAGCTAAGGGCGCAGAGACAACCTCTTGAATGCCGGCAGCAGGAGACTCCTGGTGGCAGGCGCTGCCTTGGGTTCCTCTCCCTGCCCCCAGAGCTTGGTCGGAAGTTGGTGGTGGGTGGAGAACCCCCCAGCTTTGACAAAGCCCTGAGTCCCCTTGTATTCAGGGAGAAGCGCTTTCTGACTTCCGATCACCTTGGGCCTGAATGCCTGCTGGGGGAGAGGTGCAACTCCCTTGCCTTGCTAGAGTTAGGAAAAATCTGGCGTCACAAAGACTTCGCTGATAGACCTGTGAAATCTGCTCTGCTGGGGAGTGCTTTCATTGATATGATAAGGGTCCAAGGGGGATGGGTGTGTCTCCCAGGGATTCTGCAACTCTCTTCCTGACAGAGCACTCCCACAGACCTCTTTGAGATGTTCATATTTTTGCTCTATGTCTACTCTGAAAGGAAAAGAAGGAGCCCACTGGCAAGTGACAAAAAGGCAGGGTTACAGGCGCCTACAGCCCTCAGCCTAACTGGCTTGGACCCAGACCAGACTGCCACAGGGCTTCAGAGACTCTCCCACTACCATTGGGGGTGTGGGGGAGAGGACTGGCCAGAGATCTGGAGTCGTGCACAGGGAGGGAGACTAACCCAGTCTTCCTTGACTCCCAGAAACGGCGCTGCAGGGCCCCCACCTTCAGAGTCCGGCTGGACCTCTGCCCCGCCTCCACTGGGGACTGCAGCCTCAGTAAACCAACCCCAATGGGTGGAGGGTAGCTTTTTGGTGCCTCTATACCCAGAGGTAGAAGGGGCCTTGGGGGCTTCCCGGGATTCCTTAAACCAGAGTCAGGGGTACTGCTATTTTAGGTAAAATAGATGAGCTGTGTGAGTGAACCACCTGGAGGACAGAGCATTCATGGGCGTCACCATCTTAGAACTGGCCAAGGCTCTTTTCCGTTCTGGGAGCTGTATGCTGGTAGTAGCGGGGGCGAAGGCTCCTGAACTTCCCCTGAGGGGCATCTGGAATGGACCCTGGTGGTGGCTTCTCACGCGAGCCACCATTGGTGACGAGTCTGGTTGGGGCGGAGGCAGCACAGGGTAACGGACTGCCTCCTGCCGTTGAGGCTGCTGCGGAGAGACTGACTGGGGTGGAGTCAGGGGCTCAGCTGGCGGTGCCATCAGGGAAGCAGGTGATGCTCTATAAGGGGGCGGCTGGAAGACAACCAGTTCATCCTCTCCTGGGAGGGGTCTTGGTGTATGGGAGGCCTGGATGGGAAGCCACTAAGACGGCAGATGAGCTGTCTCTAGATCGGGGAGCAGCAAGCTTGAGACCTCGTTCGCCCTTTCTCTCTAGTACCTCTCAATCGTCCCTGCGCCCCTGCGCACTGGCTCAGCCACTGGAGGCATATCCTGTGCTGGTTCCTGTCATCTGTCTAAGTGTAGGGAGCTGATGTGGGTGTCCTGGCTTCCCGTGACTTTGGCATGGACTGCCCTAATTGTAAGATAGAAGAGTTCAAAGTTCCCTCGGGGGCCAGCCAACTCCGAAGGTCGGCCTTCTAAGGTACAAAACGTTTCTAAGCTGCAGCAATCAGGTTCTCTGTGTAACTGGTTCTGATAGGAAGAGCTCTAGTTTTGAAAGTCATAAACTGAGGTCCAAGGCTGACCATCTGATTTATAGGGTGTTTGCAAGGTCTGGGCTTCCAGAAAGGTTAAAAAAAATGTGCCTGCAAATCTAGGGACTTTTAGTAGAAGATGCCTATAGTACTAGGGACTTTTTAGCTGCCAGATACTGAGTTTAAGTAGAGTCCTTCCCCAGTGTAAGAAGAGAACAGAGATTAAGAGTAAATTATATAGATAGGTAAAAAGGCTATAAAAGGTTTGTGAATATTGCAGAAAGTCCGTGAGAAGTTATAAAAATAAATAGAGATGTGAAAGTTTAAGAAATAAATTATGTAGAGTTAGTAATAGAAGGTATAAGGCATGAAGATGCAATCTTAGTAGGTATCAGAAGGAAAAGGATTTTCCATCATGCTTTGTATTTTTCTCCCTACCTGACCCCTCCAGAATTTGGCGCTCTAAGTAATGAATGATAATATAAGGTTTCTTTGCATAAAACCAATAAGACCAGTCTTTAATAGTAGTTTTGTTAACCAGGACTTTGACTGGAATGTCACGCCTGAAGGAGGCATATGGGTTCTGGACATTACCAGGAAGCTCAGGGGAACTGGGATTGACCTGTGAAACTAACAAAAAGCCCACAAGAAAGCCTGGTACTTTGGCTGGTTGTACAGGTTCGTACCAGTCGAGCGGCATGCAGTGAGAGGTGGGGTGGAGAAGGCTCCGAAGGAAGAGACCGAGCAGGAGGCGCGGAGAGCCGGGTGGGAAGTGCAAACCTGAAAGGTGTCAAAAGCAAACTCCGCACCCTGAGTAAAGCTAAGCAGAAAGAAAGTTTATTGCAAGGGTTCCCACCTGCAGGCTGGGCAATAGGGTACAGGAGCAATGAATTCCTCATTGCTCACAACCAAGGGATTTTGGGGGGTAAATAGGGAAGTTTGGGGCTTTTTCAGCTGACTGGTTGCTGAGTGGTCTTCTTTTTTATTTGCAGCAGGGCAGCTGAGCCAGAGCAAGGCCGTCCAGAGATGGTTTGGGCAGATGTGGCGTTTGGAGACTGGCTGAGAAGAGCTATACATTCCTGCAACTCACGGAAGGTAAGGTCAAGTTTTATTTCCTTCAGTGAGCCTGTGTTTACCAACTCCTTTTTGTCCCTAAGTGACTCCAGGTGAGTTTGGTTCTACAAGGCAAAACAGAGGCAGATCACAGGTTCTATTTCAGTTTACAAGAGCTCTGGTATCTGGACTCTCGGTACCTATGGGGAGGGTGGGAGGTGGAGCGTAGAAATTGTGGGTTAACCAGGCAGAGGGGGCCTTTTGTGCCATGATAGCAGTGGGCAGGCCATTAATCTGTGTGCCAGGGAGAGTTTCTCTGGTCTGCCAGCCCTGCCTGTCCAGAGAGCTCTTAAATTCAAAAGGCAACTTCCTGGGTGGTCTAGGCTTTGTGACCTCACGGTGCCATTTCTCTGGTCAACTCCTTTTCACTTCATTTAATCAGAAATTCACAAACATTTCGGGGCAGCGACTCTCGCTGGACACCATGTCTGTCCCAGAGGCACTGGAGGACACCGCAGGCCCTTCCCCTGGAAAGGAAAGGGCGTGGGGGAGGGGGGAGCCGGGTTAAGAAAGCATCTTCAGAAGGAGGAGAAGGGAATTTGACTCCTAGGAACTGAGGGAGGAAGACATCCAGGACTTTTCTCTTCCAAAACATGCTGGAATTCTCTGAACTCAGAGAACCTGTTGCCTCCCAGGAATCGCTTCATCTGGCAGGTTCTTGCAGGTTACCAGACCAGTCTAGGGCTGCTAACTGTGACCAGCTTAATTGGATGCTCAGGGCTGAATTACTGTGAATTCTTTGCCTTATCTGGATAAGGGCTTCTTTCTTAATAAAAATTTGGTATAATGACATCACAGACAACAGAGCATTCCCAGTGCATTTGGGGATGGACTGTGTTCCTTCCCGCAGCAGACCTCTCTTTCCCGGTGCTCGAGTTGGAGTTTCTCAGTGTCTTGTGAAGTGGGGTCAAAACCGGGAGTGTGGTGGAATTACTCTTGAATGGTGGTCTCATGGGTGTATGTGTGAGGTCAAGCTGCCATGACAAATATCACGCACTGTGTGGCCTCAGCAACAGGAACATATTTTCTCACAGTTCTGAGGCTGGAGTGTGAGATCTGGCACCACTGTGCTCCAAGCCCTGGTGCAGCTCTTTCTGGCTTGCAGACAGCCGCCTTCTGGCTGCGTGCTCACAGGCAGGAGAGAAGGAGAAGGGGGGTGATGGGGATTGAGGGCGGCGAGTCCCCTGTCTCTTCCTCTTTTTATAAGAAAACTGGTCCCATCATGTCAGGGCCTCACCTCTGACCTCATTTAACCTAATTCCTTCCTTTTGGGCCCCATCTTCAAATGCAACCACATGGGGGTCAGGGCCTCAACACACACATTTTGGTTAGACAGAATTTGGTATATATCAGTGGGTGTGTAAATCTTTCAAAACTCATCAGTTTGTACACTTGAGCTGAGTGCAGTTTATTGCACATTCATAAAGTGTTTCTTTTTTTTTTTTTAAATAGAAATAGGCTGGAACCAACTACAACTTCGCCTGTAGATTTAACACAGATGTTTTTTAAAGCCAGGTCAGTTGTTACTTTGGAACTGACTGCTAATTTCTGCTTCCTTTAGAGGATGGGATTCAAATCAGTTTCCCTTCAACTGCATTGATTTTACAGTGAGGATGGCAGCGTCAGACTTCAGGGCCTCGTTCTGCAGCTCGTGACAGACCCTAGGGGCATAAACAAGTTCAGGTAGACAAACAGCCTCTCTCCCCTGGGGCAGGTGTGTGTCTCTCTCCCATAAGGATAATAAGCTCAAGACCTGGATGCTGGGGGGGTGGGAGGTACGGAAGAGGCAGACCGTTCTGATGGCCTCTTGTCTAAAGTTACTTTGGCTCAACTAAGTCATGACAAGTGTTCAGGCACAATAGGTGTCTCCAGTGTCCCTCGTCGGCCTCTTAGTATGACTCTTCCCAGATTCTCCAGCCCTGTCTTCCTGCAATCCATGCTGCCCCCTGAAGCCAAGTGTTGCAATCATTGGGAACCATCTAAGTGTCCTTCATCAGGGGAACGGGTCAGTAAGTGTGGTGTATTCACACGCTGGGGGACGATACAGCAGTGAACGTGCTCGCACCAGAGTTTTGTGACTGTATCCACTTGGGTCTACCTGAAAAATAATGCCCAGTGCAGAAAAAGTAGCAGAGAGATGAAGCTGTACTTGTGAACTTTCAAAAAACAAAACAAGACCCCATGTGGATACATACCTACTAGTAAGAATATAAAAACATACATGAAAGAATAAACATCAGTTTTGGGTTTTCCTTTAAAAGAGAAAAAAGAAAATCTGAAGTAAGCCTGACAAGAGGCTGACCTGAAAGTCGCAGACTGGATGGCAGTGCTTTTCTGTGCACTCCAAGTAATTCCCGAAGGTGTTTTTGGAAGTGAATGAAAAGAAGAGGTGTCTGCTAGTCTGCAGACTCCGACACCCGCCCAGGCTCCCAGGGTTTCTTGGCAAGGTGATTTCTCTAGAGAATGCACATCTGGTGTCAGGTTTGGGTGGAGCTTTAGAAATTACTATCTCTGTTGGGCAGTAAGAGAGTCTGGGGACCTCAGGGGGTGTTCTTCTCAGTGGGGCCGAAGGTCAGGCTTGGAAGAGTCATCCCAGGAGGCCCTCTCCACGGAGCATGTGGCCTTGGAGACTGACAGGGACTAGGGAACAGATAGGACCCTCTGATGCCTTGAAGGGGGGTGGAGGGGTCCCACCCCAAGACCTAGCTGCATGGACTGAGTGTCAGTCTGGCTTCCCCACCTGCCTGTTTTATGGTTCGGGGCAAGCTCATAACTCAGTGCCGCCTTGTGCTCACCTGTGCAGTGGAGATGCCGACACCTCTCCTGTAACAGAGCCCTGACCCAAGTGAGACTCAAACGTTTCCTCCTGTTCTCTTCTCTGGTGCCCTTCCCGTGCTGGAAGCGGAAGTGCCATCCCAGGATCCCAGCATGAAATGATATGCTTTTCGTTTTACAAATGATGGTTGTCCGAGTACCAGGGAAAGAGTGATGACACATCCCAAGGCTTCAGCTGACAACGGCGATTTTGCACAGTCTTTATCCACGTGGAGACATAGACACTGAACTTGAATCAGGAGAACTGGGCTGTCTCACGTCCTATCTTGTGACCCTGGGCAAGTTTCCTCGCGTTTCTAGATCTCACCTTCTCCACGGCTAGAAGGACACATGCCCAAAGTCTCTCATAACAATGAAATAATGTAATTTTAAGTAAGGTCCATGAAAAATAGCAAGAAGCAGTGATTACATAAGGAAAAAGTTTTATCAATATTACTCAATGTAGCCCTGGCTGGTTTACCTCAGTGGATTGAGCGTGGGCCTGTGAACCACATGATCGCAGTTCGATTCCCAGTCAGGGCACATGGGCCAGTTCCCAGCAGGGGACGCACGAAAGGCAACCATACATTGATGTTTCTCTCCCTCTCTCCTCCCCCCATCCTCTCTAAAGATAAATAAAGAAAATCTTTTAAAAAATGTTACTCAATGTACACATCCATTAAGTGGGTTTATGACCCACAGATCATCCTGAAATATGACTGTGGGAACAATAATTAGCATGGTTCTTACGATGATGATTATTAAAAAACAAGGCACAAAGCAAACTTGATTGTTTTTCAAATGTACTCAGAAACCTGTATGTTCTAGACAGGCGTTTTCTCCACCTGTGGGTGAGGAGGTTGCTGAGGTAAAGGCGTATGAACTCCCCAGGCTCCCTTGGCAAGAACCCTCTGTCTAGCACATGTAACAGTTTGTACTCTGATTTGAAATCTGAAATTTAAAGGTAGTTGAGGGGAGAAAATACCTGAAGACAGACTCTCGCAATTTATTCAGGTCACCACAATTGAGCTGTATTTTTTTAAAGATTTTATTTATTTTTAAAGAGAGGGGAATAGAAGGAGAGAAACATCGATGTGTTGCCTCTCACACACCCCAACCAGCGACCAGGCCCACAACCCAGGCATGCACCCGGACCGGGAATCGAACTAGCAACCTTGAGGTTTGGGGGACAGTGTTCAACCCACTGAGCCATGCCAGTCAGGGCACCATGACTGAGCTTTAGGTTACTGAAAACTCATTCTTTTCCACTTTGGAATGATAGTTGCTCACACGGACAACACCAAGGCACTGTCGTCTGCTCATTTGGAACATTGCTTATTAAGGAAGAAAAGCCAACTGGTACGTCTTAGGACAATTTTCAACCCCAGAGGTTGAAATAAAAAGTCTCTATGGCTAAACCAGAGTTAACTAGAAAATTTAGTTCAGAAAATGCTTTATTCATTAATATACCTGGGGCCTCAACCTTTCATTATGTGTTGCATTGAAAGCAAAGCTCGGCATTCACTGTTTGACGGAAATGCCACCTGGCATGATGGCGTGCGCTGCAAACAAAGCAGCGTGGCTTTGTTCAGGCTCCGCCGGGACCCAGTCTGGAGGCTCAGGAAAGCTGCCTCATCTCTGCGGCCTCAGAATGCTGAACCAGAAAACCAAGGTGTCAAATGAGAGACCCTTTGAAATCCTGTCATCGCGCCGAATCATCGACCAGGTCCTACAAGGGAAGCCCCAGACATCACAGAGTTACCTTCAAGAAGCTCCACTGTGATCAGATGAGCCCCTCCCCAGAAATGGCATCCATTTCCCAGGCCCTCCTGAACGAGCTCTGAGAATCACAGTGGAAGCTTTTCCTTCTCTCAGGGCCAAGGGAAAGAAGGCAGGCACCATCTCTGCCCTCAGGATCCGTGGGCAAGAAGTGCAGTCAGGTTCACTGTCATGCTTTTGAACACAGCAGTTGCTGCTGAGCCAGCAACTCAACATATGGAGGTGAGGTTTTCAGTAACGTGACCTTGGGTTCCTCTCCCGGTGACCTGCAGAGTCGGTGTCAGTGTCGGTGTCAGCCAGGGCCAGACGGGCTGGGGGGGCCTGGACATTACCAGGGCCTGAGGCAGAGACTCTAGCTGTTTCCCACGGCCCTGCCTTTGCATCTGGGAACCCAGCTGCTCAGGTGCCCCGCCTGCCTGGCAGGTAGGTGTGACTTGGTCACCAAGGTCTGCCCCATGGCACACAGGTGGGAGATGCCTCTGCCAGCCTGACCCATGAGAACCTCTCACCCAGTCTTCAGGTCCCCCTCCACCCATCTGCCCTCTGAATACCCATGTCCAGAGCAGCTCAGGGAGAAATGCACCTGAGGATGGCGAGGACCTTGTGGCCAGATTCCTGAATGAATGCCTACACCACAGAGCGGACCCTGCAGGAGGAGGAAGTAAACTTTCATGATCAAGTGCAGGAACTTGGAGTTGGTTGCAGCAGTTAGTTGCATGTAAAAAATGACTACATACCAAAAAGAAAAGGTATTTACATTGTTGATTACTTCATGACATACAGTCAGTTCATTAGCAGCTTTTAAGGTTTCACCGGATTTGGTTCTGGTTTCTGAGGTCTTAGTGAATGAAAACTGAGTAAGTCACGGACAAAGAAAGAAGTGAACAGCCCTGTCAGGAGTGAGGGATGTGGCTACAACATCTTCTGACTATGCCTTCTTTGCTGTGTCCGACTGACCTCCCGGGGAGCAAGCCGTCACTGTGATGCAGGCCCAGGACTCGGTGACAGTTGACAGAATCAGCTCCCGGGTAAGGTGGAGGGAGGTGGAGGACATGTGGAAGAGCCATTAAACCAGAGGGAGGGCAGGGGACCCCCAGGACTGGAAAGGAAGGAAGGGCTGTCTCCTCTCTATTTTTCATCCTGATAGGTAAGCTATGTACAATAATAATTTTAAAACAATGATATAGTATATAGCTGTCTTGTAATATAGAATGAACATGTGCCAAAGATTATCAACTAAACAATGAGGTAACCTATAAGCTGATTCGAAAAGCATTTTGAAGAGCAGGGCTTATATAATCTACCAGAAAAGGTATTTGGAAATAAATCTGTGTTAGACATAGAAAACCAGAATATCCTACAGGGCAGAAAACCAGAATAAAACACCACCTCAGTGGTCATCATTGTACCTGAGAGAAATCTACATCACATGCATCACTGGCTCTGGTCACTTTTAACATTCTATCAAAGAGAATATTAAAAAAACAATATGACAAAGTAAATACCACTATGTCATTCCTGTGTAATTAAGTTTATCCCACTGGGCTGTGAGTCCGAGCTGCTTCCCCGAAATCGCTTCTGAACTGGAAGCGTCCCGGACATCCCGACCAGTGCCCTGACCCAACCCTACCAGAGTCTGAGTGGAGGCGGCCTCGCTGCAGAACTCGCAGCCGCAGATCTGGTCCTTGAACATCAGCAGCTGTCGATGCCAGTCTGCCCCTTTCCTCAACACTGAGCCTGTCCCTTGTTGAGGGTCCCGATTCTAGCCTGTGGGCCTCCAAGGAAATGTCAGGAAAGTGGAACCCACCTGTAGATGAGACTTTGTGGTTCCCTTTCTACAGTAAATAACAATATTACACTGGGGGAGAGTCAATTTTCCTGTTGGGATATAGCACATGTCTTGTTTCTGAGAAATTCAGTTAAGGTCCCCCTTTGGGCAAGAACGAGTTTGGGATGATGGGGGCGATGGCGGGTCTCTGGTCCCTCCCAGACTTTCTGTCATGGGGCCACTTGCTCAAACATTGATATTGGCAAATTTTTATTAATACAGAACTAGTTTTTGATTTGACAAAGCAGTTTTTGTCATTCGGCTTTACAACTGTGTGGAGCTAATTAAGAACTATGTAACTTACTCAAGCCTCATTACTTCTAGCCTCTCCTTCTTTGAGTGAGATTAAAGAAGAACTCTCTGTGACTTCCCATGGCAGCTTTGGGCCTGGAGAAGGTGGTGAGATGTGAAAGAAATCCTAGCCTTTCCTTCTAACTTGTGGTCTAATTTGGAGATAGCAAAATCAAAAGTCAGGAAATTTGGGCATTTGGTTAAGATAGAAACAGTATTTTGGTTTCCTGTTAACCATAGTGGCAATATAGTGTTTTAAGTAAACATAGAGGAAGACGACGCAGTTCCGTGGAACCTCAGCTTCTTAGGCACCAAGGGCACATAGATGGAAAGTGACCCTGGTAAGAATGGGGTCCCTTGCTGACCGGACAGATGGCACAGACCCTGACGGGTCACCTCCATTCCCCCTTGTAGAAGCAGACCAAGCACTGAAGGATCACAGAGAGAAGTCAGATTCCCGGTGCACGTCACTGACACATTTGGCAGCAAGGGCTCCCCGCTCCTCCCACCCTTTATGAAACCTGCCTTTTGAGTGAGCCCCTCAACATGGAGAGATCTTCCCCAAGATGTTAGCACACCCCTCTGAATTTCTTCAGACTCTGTACGTGCGCATATTATAAGTCAAGGTACATAAAATTCATTTCTACAAACCTTCTCCAACCTTCTGTGTCCAAGTTTTGTCTTTTGTTATTCCTCCCATATTCAGAAACAGCCTGACACGGGAGGTCAAAACTACCTTCTTCATCCCAGGAGGGAGACGTTCCACCGTCTTGCACGTAGTTGGAGTTCGTCGCCATCACTTCCAGCGCACAGTCCTAACCATCGAAACTTTCTACTGAAGTAACCAAGTTCTGTTTGAAAGAGATAACCAAGAGGTAGGCAGGTAATCAAGATTTACCTGTTATACACAAACATTTAAATGGAACAGAAAGTTCACAGGAGCATATGACCCACATGCCTTCTCAAAGCTGCAAAGGGTTCATGTCCTTAATGTAACTCAGAGAGGCAGACGCTCTGTTACGTGGGAAAATAAAAGGCAAAAGTGCATGTGTTTATATATGAAGAATGAAGAATATACTCTGTAACCAAGATTTATACATTCCAGTTGACTTAGAAATTATCCAGGTATCCAAGTTGCTTATCAACTAGCTCACTTTCATATTAGTCTGTGATTTTAAAGTTCAGATGTTGGGAATTACCTTTAAGCTGAGGTACTACAGTCATTATTGCTGGTGACATAAATGGCTTGTCAGATACAGAATTTAGTTTGTTTGTGATGGTTGCGTTTTCCACAATTCCAAATATTATGGGGGTATAACCTTAGCTATTAACTCAATAAATTAGTGTAAAATGTTTTGGAAGTTCAGATGAAGTAGTTTGTTCATGGAAAACATACCAAGACCTTACTTTTAAAAAATCATACATCATACTCCATATTGATAAAACCAGAGGATGGATATATATATATATGAAACTATAATTAAGCCAAAAATTATTAAATCAGTCTTATTTGCCCTAGGATTCAACATGATTACTTGAATTTTGATTCTTTATAAAAATGCCTCTTACCAAGCATTTATCGTAAGAAAGGATTTTTGAGAGTCATGTACAATATGAAGCCCATTTAAAATAGTTGAAATTCAATTTCTTTATTTTGGGGAGATTTTGGAATATTATTTGTGTAAATTCTTACAATCTTTTCAAGCCACTTAATTACCTTTAAGAGACATTGTAATCTGATTTACTAATATCCTTCAGGAGCAGGAAAACATTGCACAGAATGAGAATTTTTTTTATGACAGACACACAGAGAACTTGCAGTTTCAGTTGCACAAACTCAGTCACAGACCAGAAGCAGACACAGAAATACAAAACTTCACTGGTTCACACGTCAGAGAGTTGTTCTTAATTCCAGGAGGCACGAAATATTTTCTTAGTTGATGTGAGCTCACCAGTGGCTGAAAAGACAAACACACCGGGTTCTCTGTGTTTCCCACTTGGCGGAAAGCGGACTTCACTGTCCCAGGAGTAACCACCGGTGACCAGACTGTGACACCAGAGTCCCAGCAACGGCAGCCACTAGTGTTGGATGGCACGCGAGTCATGCTCCAGTCGGAGCAGCAACTGATGCCAGGCGAGGACCAGAACTAACAGGAAAAACAGACCAGAGAGAGAGAGAAGAGAGGGAGGGGGACTGGAGGGGAGTCCATTACCATTCAGGTCCCATCCCAGAGCCAGAACAGCTTGCTGGGCTGGACAGCCTGTGTGGCTCGAGAGTCCCATTCTGCCCCCTGGAATTGGCACCGGCAGCTTGGCCATCTCAGTGAAGCCCTCAGCACTGACAATTGTCATGATTACAGTTTTCAGGTAGTTAAAAGCATACAAAATATAAAATGAACATGTGTCAAAGATTTACTGACATCGATAAGGGGACCGGTAAGGAGGTAAACTAGTTACAGTTCATTTGGTGGGACAGGGTTTCTGTAGTTTCCGCCACCGCCTCCAGGAAAGGTATTTAAATAATGACAGTTATTGTCACAGGGTGGCCTGAAAACCGATTCCCTGATTGTCAACCCTCTAATCCTGGAACCTCTGAAAGTGGTACCTTACTTGGCAGTTTTCTTATCATATTTTATTGTGGTTCAAGAACAATTGTCTCCACTCTTCCCCCACTCTCCCCGGCCCACCCACCCCCACCGTACACCCTCAGTCCTATCCCCCTTTGGCTTCATCCACGGGTACTGTGTGCCTGTTCCTGGCCACCCTTCTCCTTCTTTCCCCTGTTACTCCCCTCCCACCTCCCCTCTGCTGACTGTCAGTTTGTTCTTTATTTCAGTGTCTCTGGTTCTGTTTTATTCTGTCTGTCTCTGGTTGTTTGTTTTATTCTTTAGGTTCCACTGATAGGTGAGCTCATACGGTATTTGTCTTTCACCACCTGGCTTATTTCACTCAGCATAATGCTCTCTAGTTCCATCCAGGCTGTCACGATGCAATTTAGATTAAGGGTCTTGAGATGATGAGATCTGGGATTATCTGAGTGAGCTGGACTTAATCAAATGAGACTTTAAACATGGGAGAGACAGGCAGAAGGGTGGGTCAGAATGATGCCATGTGAGAAGAACATGCTGCTGATGGCTTTGGAAGTGGGGGGAAGGGGCCCCGGACCTGAGAACCCTGGTGTCTCCAACAAGCTGGGAGTGGCCCTCACCTTACAGTTAGAAGGACACAGGGACCTCTGTCCTACACCTGCAAGGGACTGATTTCTACCAACAACCAGAATGAGCAGAAAGGAACACAGTCTGCCTTCAACTTGGTTTAGTCCGGTGACACCTGTACCAAACTTCTGACCCTCAAAACGGTAAACTAATAGATTAGCATTGTCTTGAGCCATAAGTTTGTAGTAATTTGTTATGGCAACAGTAGAAAACTAACACACAGGGATGAGGTAAAAGCTGTTAACATCCTACAGGCCATTAAAACTATAACCTTTGAAGTTATCTTTGTTACCAGATAGATACCTATGTGTGGTGCATTTAACTTTATGAGTCTGATTTCATAACTAATAGTAAAGAGCAAAATTAAACACAGCCACATTAGATAGATAATGTTTGAGTGAATCTGTTAACAATGGCCCAGCTGAAATTGAAAGAACATGGTACTCACCTTTTTGCCTACTTTCCAAGTTTAGTTTTTCTTAATTGGTGAAATGAGGAAGTATCACTTCCTTTTATAGACAACAAGCTGCATGAAGCCATCGCCTCATTTGCATTAATTAATGTTGTCCTGCCTAAGGACAGTCGGTACCAAACAAGTGGTGACACGGATGAATGAACCACTGGGAGCTCATAGCTCAATTCTTTCTCTTGTGAAATCTATGCTTCAGCCACATGCAACTGCTTCTATTCTTTTAACATAAACACACCATCCTCTCTGTCACCACAGAACTTTTCCTTTGCCTTTCTTGCTGCCTGGAACCCATGCTCCCACTCAGCTTGGGTGACAAGCAATTGTACGTTAGGTCTCAGCTTAGACCTCACCCCCTGTGGGAAGTAGTGTCTGGTTGCCTCATCTTCCCACATGTGATTCTCTCTGCCCTCTCAGCCTCTGTACTTAACACTGCAGCATTTAACATATTACATTCGCTTTGTATAGCACCCCTGTCCAATAGCCTAATGCAGGAAACTATAATAGTTTAAGCATCAGCTCTATGACTGCCAGGGTTCAAATCCTGGCTCTGCAACAGACTTGCTGGTAAGTGACTTGATCTTACTGTGACTCAGTTTTCTCCTCAGTGAAACAGGCATAATAGTAATAAATCCACGGTGAGGATTAAATGTCAAGGGCTTAGGACAGAGCTTGGCATATAGCTGACATCTGGGAAGCCACTGCTTCCTCGGGCTATTGTTTTTTCAGTTCCTTGAAGTCAAAACCACCGCCAAATTCACCACTGTCCTCAGTTTCTGACTCAGATCTTGAGCAGGTGGTCAGCATTCTTTGGTGACTTGGAAGAGTTGGGATTCAATGTGGATCATTCTTGTGTGGGACCAGAACTGGAGATGAAAGAACAATGTCTTGATAGGGAGACAGACTGCCCAGAGAGGCTCCCTTCCAAGCCAGGAGAGACCTTCCCCCTGAAATGTCTGGGAGTCAAAGTGCTGGCCCTGGGGCTCCCTGGGAGGGGGCCGCCACCTCATCACATCACAGACACAAGCAGCCTGCTCCCAAAGGGCCACGGATCCTCAGCAATGGCAGACTCTTCTGTCCCTGCTTCCCCAGGACACACACGCCCCGCCAGGACCCTCTCCAGCAGTCCCGAGACCCATTACATCGACCATGAGGATCAGCCTTTGCATTTCCCCAGCAAGCTGGGGCCCACGGTGTCTCTTGCACTAGGGTTACTCTTCTCCTTGTTGGGTTATCGGGGTGGGTAGCTAGGCTATCACACTCTTTGTGATGCACAGACTGCGAACCTCTTCCTTCAGCTGTTCTGCCCGGTGCCGTCTGGTGGGGCCAGCCCAGCCGGGAGCAGTGCAGAGCTGCCCACACAGGCCAGGATCTGTGTGGCTTAATGAAACTCATTCTCCTGCAGGCCTCTGCATCCCACCCTCACAGAGTGACCAGAGAATATAAATTATGAGAAAGGCCCAGTCAGTTTGCAGAAATTACCCCGCACCAGCCTGGAATTGGTACATGGACAGAGATGGTGAGATTTAGTATGAATTTTTAAAGGCCTGGTCTTATTACACTCTGATCAGGTGTGGGCTCTGAGGGAGCCTCGCTGACAGTTGTCGACACCCTCCTGGTTTCCATCTGTGACTGAATGAGGTTTCATAATCATGAAAACAAAATGCCCCTCCCCAAATTATTATTATTATTTTGCCTTTGAGAAAAGTGAGCCAGCAATGGTTACACAGAATGTCGAAGGTCATAGACCGTGGTAGCCACAAAGCCCAGACTCCTGGGTTCCAGATTTCTGGCAACATGACCTCATTTTATTTCAGTCTGTGGGTTTGGTGCTATTAGTCCACCTCTACACGACCAGAGAAGTGGTCCCTCACATGTGGTGAGACTGGATTCTGAGAGCAGACATTTGACTGTCGGGAGCCGGCCAGCAACCGTACCTTCACTTGGTCGGGATGGTTGAGATGCATCTGCAAGGCAGAGACAACTGTGGCTGGATTTCCTGTCTATCTCTCCTTACATGTTTGTTTTGGTGACCAAAAGGTGGTGGGATTGTTAGACACCTGTATTTCAGGTTCATTGACTCGCATAATTCCAATGAAGTTGTATAAAATAATTTCTTAACCAGAGAATAAAATCCCCTCTAATGAAATAGCCCCTGAATGTCTAGAAGTTGTTGGAGTAACAGCCCCTCCTTTACCTTGAATAGGAATATATATCAATTGGAATTTGATAGGCAAAGAAATAAGAGAAGCTGGTTAGCTATTACAAACTAAACACATAGAAACAATTACCAGGGAGTCAGAGTCCATAGTACATAGAGAAACATTTTAGACAGAAAAGATAGATAGCTAAGTTAGACATCACAAAGGCCTTATAATAATTTCCTATAACCTCTACTCAATCTAGCGTATCCTTTTGCCCCATGATAAATTCTGAGAACTTTAATAAAAAATATGACATTCAAACTTTGTACATAGAGCTATTTCTAATTGTCTGATTTAAAATATCTGGGTAGAAAATTTCCTGCTTAGCCTAACTGCTAATCACTACCAAAAATGAAAATATAAAAACCTGCTTGTACTTGCAATAAATGGAACAGAGCTTCACCATCCCATGAGTCGTGTTGGTGTCTGTCTCCCATCGCCGATGCCTTACCCACCTTTCAGGAACCCCTGGCCCCAGCTGTGGCCAGACCACGGCAGGACGACAGAGGTAGTGGGAATTTTGCACACCAGGCGGAGAGAACATTTTTTTTTCTGAAAATAAGGGCATTTGAAAACCTTGGCAGTATCGGCAAAGGGAGTTCCAAATGCCAGGCCCAGGCTGACGTGCTTCCTCTCATCTCTCCAGGAGCACGTTTGTCGACCTCTGCAGGGCCATTGTCACAGAAGGCAGCTTGTGTGGGGCCACAGCACTGCCAGAAATCACAGACACAGTTGAAAAGACACAGAGAAGGTTTCCCTGTGGCTCCGGGCAACACCTGGCTTGAGTAAAAGGTAGCATTCTAGCAACACTACACTGCAGTTTAAAAGAATAGGCTGGCATCATCCTTTTGAGAAACATTACCTTGGGTTTGTCTTAGCAAAAAATAGGAAGTCAGGAAGTCCAACTTTTTCAGACCTAGTCCCACCTGGTACTTCCATCCTCCCCAGCAGGTGGGCCAGAGGGGAAATGGTGATGTTGCCAATGGGTCAGGCCACACTTTGATAAGTGGGGAGAATATGAATTGCCTGAGGCCTTCTTTCTCTGGGCCCTAGGGCTAAATAAAGTACCTTGCTGTCTCCTCTCTGCCCCCAGGAATGCCTTTGCCAGTCTGCTGCCTCCCTCCCAGCCCTCACTCCTGGGAGACTCAGCCTGGCCTCTGCGGCCACAGCGCCCTGCAGCAGCTTCCTGGGGAGTGTGTGATCCACTCCCTGCGTGACTGTTCGTAGCTGGTTCTGGTCCACATTCTGTGTGCCAGGTAATGTGTGTATTCCTCTTGTAACGGGGGCTTCGTGAGGCGGCCCTGGTGTTATTACTGTTACTTTCTGTCCTTTGAAACTAAGTACATGCATTACTTTGGCTGAGAGAAATTTTATAAAAGAGGAAAATCACTGGGGCTTTTATGACATTATATGGTAGTTTTCCCCTCTGTAAGGTCAAATGATTACACTTTTAAAACCACTCCTTTAAAGCAGTCATTTTTCAATTTTTGTCTTTGATGTGATTCCCCTGTGAATTCTCCAAGAAATTCTCAATCTGTCTAAAATCCTAAATTGTTTCTTAATTTTGTATCTTTAATACATCTGTCTTGGTATTTACCACTAATGTCTAATTAATGGATTGATTTTTAAAACATGGAGTTTTTATTACTTTATTTTGGTTTTAACTTGTTGAGGTATTGTTGACACACAACGGTGTATTGCCTTCAGGGGCACAACACAGCAGGTTGAGGTTTGTGTGTACAGTTGCCTCCTGCCAGAGCGGGGGCTGGGGGCCTGTTTACAGATGTTTGCAGAGAGCTTTTCACTCCCTTTGAACTTAACTGCTAATGGCCGCTTCTGCACTGGAAGCCTCCCCAATGACAGAAACCATCAGTAAACACATATTTTGGGTGTTGTATGTGTTACAGTAATGTATTCTTACAATAAAACAAGCTAGAGAAAAGCAAATATTAAGAAAATCACAAGGAAGGCCAAACACACAACACTGTACGTTGTCTGTTTATAAGATGAGAAAAATCTGTGTGTCAGTGCACTCCTGTATTTTGAACCTGTGTTGTTCGAGGGCCAGCTGTGTTGTGAAATGTCACTGAAAAGTTTTCTAGGCTCCGCTAAGGAAGAAATGCCAATCAGCCACAAAGTTAGGCAATATAGAGCTTTATTGGAGTTTGCTCACCCAGGCCAGGTTCCACGTCCACAGAATGGCGTCGGGGAAATCTCTGTGCAAATAGGGAAAATGGTGGGTTTTATTTTTGTTGGCTCCCCATTGGAGCTGGGGATTGGTCCCCTGTGAACAAAGTGGCAATACGTCATTGATGGTTTTTTCCTGTAGCAACTTGGGTTGCTACACGGATACTTGTTTTGGCAAAGCCCACCCTTGTGGCTCTCTGGTTTGATGTCAGCCACTTTTTTCCGGATTGTAATCCAGTCGCCATTTTGATTGTAGTCCAGCCGCCATCTTGTCCTACTCCACCCATCCTGACATTCCGACCTCTTTGATAGGATGAGGGGAACTGTGTTTGAGTTTGATCCGGCTACTTCCTGATGTCAGGAGGGCATAGAGGGGAGGGCCTAGAGGTCGGCTGTTTCTGGCTCATCAGGGAGGGGTGAGTAGGTTTGGGTCTGAAGCAGTATCTGGTTAAAGGTAACCCAGGAGGCTTCGTGAATTTTTTCCTTGAGGAATCTCAGGAAACAGGGGCCAAGCATTAATAGTATGCAGGTTATAATGACTGGCCCTAGGACCAGGGCCAGGGAGGTAAAGAGTAGGGAACACCACCTCGGGGTTATTGTTTCGAGAGGGGTGGGGTCTTGGTGTAATTTGTCCCTGAGGTTCTGTAGGGTATCAACGTTCTACTGTGCTGCTCTCATTCACATAGAAGCAACACAGTTCCTGCAGGAAGAGACACGTTCCCCCTTGTTCTGCTGTTAGTAGGTGTAGAGCTCTGTGGTTCTGGAGGGCAACCTGGGCTCCCAAGGTTATCTGTCTCTGCAGAGATGCTAGAGAGGTGGCTGAGGTATCAAGAGCCTTCTCCAACTCAGCCCCTAACTGGTGAGTGGCTTGGAGACTGTGTGTTAACCTGGCGCTGCCTATCCAGCTGCTGCCAGGGTTGTGGTGAAGGTTAGACCTACTAGTATGGGCAGGAAGACGGCTCGTTTTTCTTTATGCCTGGTTAGTTTGTCTCTGAGCTCTCCTTCTCCATAATGCATAAGCTGTGGGGTCAGCACAGTCAGGAGGCAGGGGAAGGCCAAGGAGGAGTTAATGGTCTGCAGCAGCGTTCTATTGCACCAGAAAAATGTACCTGGGGGACTGGTGGTGGTTTCCGATATCTGCGTGGTCTGGTTGCAGGAGGAAGTACCCGCAGTAATGTAACATACTTTCAGACTGTTCATTATGTTTTGAAAGAGAGGTACATCTTTTAGGAAAAAAGGTGTTGGGGTGAGGGGTGACCTTGAGAGGAGTGGGTATGGGAATTGCTGCAATAGGGGAGCGGTCAAGAAAAGCACATAGGAAACAGTTGGTGATATTTTCTATGTCAGTGATATTGAAGAGTTGAATTCCTTGGCATATGAGTCTTACCCAAGAGATAGGGGCACTCTCCTGTTTTCCTTGTTGGATCAGTGTTTGCAAGGATTGTTCATGTGTTAATATGGTATTAGTCAATAGGGTTTTATTCCATGGTCCTGGAATAAGAGTTCGATATATTTCAATGAAACTCTGGGGGTGCGAATATGAGAGACCTTGGTATAGTTTTCCCTTCACTCCCTGTTCCCATTTGGAGTCCCATGGGTCATAAATGGTAAAGCACCACGGCTGGAGAGTACTCCACTCATGGTATTTGCAATAGTAGTAGGGGCAGCCTCCATATATGTCTGGCTAGAGTTTGCACTTACCATCTCTCTGGTCATAGAGGAAGCAGAGAGCATGCCATCTGTACGGGGCAGTCCAGCCGTCTAGCCCTCTAAAGCTACTTTTAGGAGCAGAGAGAAGGATGGATGTAGAGAAACTGCGGGGAGGGCAGTCTGCAGAAGTGACAGGGTGAAAAATTACCCGTTCTTCTTTGTCATGTATTTCGCATACGAAGAACCTCCAAATGTACTTGCTTTGTAGTTTAGGAGGGATTTTTGACAGGGATGGGTAAGCAAGGAGGAGGAGAAGGAGTATTTGCAGAGACTTCATTGGGAGAACCTGGCGATCGAGTACAGCGGACTCGGGTATCTCCTATGAGCTGCACTGACCACTTTCTTGAGGCAGGGGCTGGCTTAAGGTGGGAGAGGTGGACCCACACTGGCTCACCTATCAGTTTCACTGCTGTGGGGGTCGTTAGAATAACAGTATGAGGCCCCGTCCACTTGGGCTGGAGTGGTCCAGGTTGGAGCTCTTTGAGTAATACCTGGTCTCCAGGCTGTAGGAGAGTGACTGGGCCTGTCTCTGGACACCCTCCCACTAGAGGAAGAACTCTGTCAGCATTTTCATGGAGAAGATGCCAGAGGAGAGAGAGATAGGGCAGAGAGGAGGCCAGGGGGGGAGTATATACTGATGGGTTATGGTTAATAGGGAAAGGGCAGCCATGCAGTAGTTCAAAAGGGCTAAGTCCTGTTGGTTCCTGTGGGGCTGCCCATATTTGAGTGAGGGCCAGGGGGAGCAGAGAGGGCCAGGAATCTCTGGTTTCTATGGTAAGTTTGGTTAGGTGGGTTTTCAGGATGCCGTTAGTTGGATCTACTTTACCAGAAGACTGGGGATGATAAGGAACGTGCAGCTTCCAGGTGATGCCAAGGGAGGTGGAAACCTGCTGGGTGATTTGGGAGATGAAGCCTGGACCGTCGTTTGACTGGATAGAGGAGGCAGCCCAAATCGTGGGATGATGTGACTGAGGAGGAAGTTGGCTACCGTATCCGCTGTTTCTCTTGTCATGGGGTAGGCCTCAATCCAACCTGAAAATGTGTCAACAAAAGTTAAAAGGTAGCAGAATTTCTAATGGGGAGGCATGTGCGTAAAGTCAACCTGCCAATCCTGTCCCGGGAGGTTTCCACATACTTGGTGGCCCAGGACTTGAGGCTTCATTCCTCCCTGGGTGAATGTCTTGGAGCAAATGGCACATTTAGATTGGACTTCCCTGATGGCTCGGAAAAGAGTGGGGTGAATAAACAAGGGGACTAGAAACCTCATCAGAGCTTTTGGACCAATGTGCAAAGATTGGTGAATTTCAGAGAGCAGTGTAGTGGCCTATTCTTGGGGTAGGGCTATTTTTCCTTTGAGGAAGACCCACCCCTCATTTTCTGGGTGCCTCCCCTGCTGGAGGAGGGTGGAGTATTCTCAGGGGGTATAGGCGGGGCGAATATCAGTGGTCAGAAAGAGGATGGGGTGTGGTGGGGTGTGTGCGGTGAGTTCTAGAGCCAAAGCATCCACCCACGCATTGCCTTGGAAAACAGGGTCCTGTGAGGCCTGGTGACCCTTACAGTGGACCACCGCTATGGCAGTGGGCAGGTCTGTGGCCTGGAGGAGTTTGGCAACGAGGGAGGCATTAACAATGGGCAAACCTTCAGTAGTGAGGAAGCCCCTTTCCTTCTACAAAGCCAAGTGGCTATGAACAGTCAAGAAAGCATATTTGGAGTCTGTGTAGATAGTAACCTTCTTACCCCAGGCCAGGGTAAGTGCCCAAGTGACGGCTATGAGTTCAGTTTTCTGAGAGGTGGTACCTTCAGGGAGCTTATTGGCTTCAAGGGTTTCAGTCAAAGTTACTACCCTATGGGCTGCTCGTCTTCGGCCATCAGCTCTGAGCACTGAACTTCCATCTACAAACAGAGTGAGATCTGCCTCTGGGAGAGGCTTGTCAGATATACAGTCTAGAGACTGACCAAGGAAGTCTCGTACTTCTGGGTAAGAGTGGGCAGGTTCTATGTCAGTAGTGGGGGTTGGAAGGAGGGTAGCTGGGTTGAGGTGCGGTGAGAGCTGCAGAGACTGGGCCATCCCCTTGAGGCACAGGAGGTGGATTTCCTGTAGACGGCAAGGCCTCAAAAGAGAGAGAGCTGGGTGGGTTAGCAGGTCCGTAGGGCGATGAGAGGAAAATACGGTAACAGGTTGGCATAGAGTGAGTTTGAGGCCTTGCTTCCTGAGTTCCACCATGCCCCCTAATGCCAAGAGGCACGGCTGCCATCCACATAGGGTAGGTCAAGCTGTTTTGATAAGTAGGCTACTGGGCGGTGTGTTGGGCCTACTGGTTGAGCCAAGACTCCAACCGCAATTCCCTGTCTCTCATCTATGACAAGATGGAAAGGACCAGAGGAATTGGGAAGGCTAAGGGAGGGGACCTGTAACAAAGTGTCCCGCAGGATGGTAAAGGCTTTTTGCACTAGCTTGGGGGATGTGAGGGGGCCAGTAGGAGTGTCTTTGGCCGCTTCCTACAGCGACTTGCCGAGTAGGGCAAATTTGGGAACCCAATGTCTCAAAAATCCAACTAGCCCCAAGAAAGACAGAATTTGATCTCCTGTCATAGGTGGCTGGAGATTGCGGAGGAGTTGAGTGCGGTCCGCTGTAAGGCTGTGTGAGGTAGGAGAGAGAGAGAGAGAGACCTAAGTAGGTGACTTGCTGTCTTGACAACTGAGCCTTGTCAGGAGAGAGTTGGTATTCTTTTTGGGCAAGGAAGTTAAGGAGATTTGCAGTATGTTGTCTGGAGTCCCATAAAGTGGGGCTGAAGAGAAGGAGGTCATCTACGTATTGGAGGACTTTGCTGGAGCCTAGGTCACAGGAGGCTAAGTCTCGAGCTAAAGCCTGACCAAAAAGTGGGGGCTATCTCTAAACCCCTGTGGCAAGACTGTCCACGTGAGCTGTTGTGACAGAGCAGTGTCAGGGTCTGTCCATGTGAAGGCAAAAAGAACCTGGGACTCTGGGTGTAGGGGGATAGTGAAGAAGGAGTGTTTGAGGTCTAGGACTGAGAAGTGGATTGGATTAGGAATGTGAGAGAGAATAGTATAGGGGTTAGGGACTGCCGGGTGGATAGGGATGACTGCTTCGTTGATGAGTCTAAGGTCCTGGACCAGGCGGTAGGCTCTGGACGGTTTTTTGAGCAGGAGAATGGGAGTATTGCATGGAGAATTAACAGGGACAAGAAGTTTCTGGTGTAGAAGGTGGGTGATGATAGTCTGTAATCCTTTTAAGTTTGTGTGGGAAATAGGAGATTGGGGTTGAGATGGGAGAACATTGCGCCATTTCAGGCAGATGGCGACCTGGGGGTGATGAGAAGCCATGGTTGGGACAGAAGTGTCCCATACTTGTGGGTTGACAAGGGAAGGGGAAATGCGCGGAGCTGAAGGAGGAGTTGGGTTTTCCAACAGTGAGAGGATAAGGAAGGAGAAAGGGCTCAGGTTTCGTGTGATCTGAAGAGTTGCACCTAATAATTGGAGAACATCCTGTCCTAGAAGCGGAATAGGGCAGGAGAGTATGCCAAGGAATAAATGGGAAAAGGGAAAGCCGTCCAGACTGCAGCTAAGCAGGGGAGTTTGTCACGGGCGAGACGGGGTCTCGTCTACCCCCATGACCAAGATCTGGGAAGGAGTAAGAGGGCCTGAAAAAGATGGTAAAACAGAGTAGGTAGCCCCTGTGTCCACTAGGAAAGAGATGGACTTATCTGCTACCTGCAGCGTTATCCTGGGTTTGGTGAGGGTGATGGGGGTCTTTGAGTTTGGGCTGCTTCAATTGCCTAGCAGTCTGAGAAGTTCCAGTGCTTCTAGTGAGTGTCTGTCCCTTGATTGGCTGGTCCCCCATGTGGAGACGCCAGGGAAGAGCTCTAAGGGGACAGGCATCCCTCCAGTGGCCAAGCTGTCAGCAATCGGGGCAAGGCTTTGTTGGTGGCCGAGGTTGAGGACACTTGTGGGCCCAGTGCCCTTCTTTGCCACACTTGAAACAGGCCCCCGGTGAGGTGTTCTTTGACCGAGACTTAGGCTTCGCCCCTGTGCTGGTGTTTGATGCTGGCTGCAGGGCCACTAGCATGTCCTGGGTTTGCAGGGCTACCTTTTGCTGTAGGTGAGCCTGGCGGGCAGCTTCAGCCTCTGCTTCCCAGTTATTGGAAACCTTAAATGCCATATTTATCAGATCTTGGATGGGGGTTTGGGGGCCATCCTTGGCCTTTTTCAGTTTTCTTCTAATATCTGGGGCCAACTGGGAGATAAAGTGAGTAGCTAAGACAGTGGCCCCAGCATTAGAAGCCAGGTCAAGGCAGGTATGGAGCATCATTGCCTTGGTCAGTCTGTTGAGGTACAGCGCCAGATTTCCTCCCGGGCCTTGTGTGGCCTCTCTGAGCTTCTCGTAACTGACTGCTTCCTGGGCACATTGGTGCATACCTGTTATCAGGCCCTCAACCATTTGGTCGAGGAGCCTCCGACCCTCTTGTCCTACCTGGTAGCCCCAGTCTGGTTCCGCCTCTGGCACGGCTTCAGCCCCTACTGGCTGAGGGGATTGGTGGCGTGGGTTTGGTCTGCATGAGCCCTAGCTGCAGTCTGGATGTGTTCCACTCATCCGGGGTCATGGTGGAAGTAAAATGATGAGCAGTTCATGCCACGTGAGGTCACAAGCCTGGACTAGGTAATGGAATTCCCTGATAAAATTCATAGGGTCAGTGGAGAATGAGCCTAGACATTTTTCAATGGAAGAGAGATCAGTTAGTGAAAAAGAGACATGAACCCGAATGACACCTTCTGCTCCTGCCACTTCCTGAAGGGGGCAAATTTGGGAGTCTAGGGGCTCTAGATCCAGGCGGGAGCGAGTATGTAGGCTGACTGGGGAAGAAAGGTCTTCAGAGGGAGGGGGAGAATCCGGTTGAGAGGGAAGAACTGGGGCTGGAGTAGCCATCAGCAGGAGCTCATAAGGAGGAGGGGGAGGAGGGGAAGCAAGGTGTTCAGGGGAATCAGAAAAGGAGGAGGGAGGTTCTGGGGCAGTAGGCTTAGGAGGCCGGATGGGTTCAGGGTTCCCTCTGGCCAGGAGCACTTGGGCTGTGGAGCACTAGGTGCACAGACCGGGCGGGAGCACAAGGCCCAAAAGCCCTGAATGTAGGGGACCTCAGACCATTTGCCAGTCCGTCTGCAAAAATTATCTAGGTCAGTAAGGGTAACGGAATCGAAAGTGCCTTCAGGAGGCGAGGATTCATGATTATTGAGCTGATATAATGGCCAGGCCGTAGTGGATAGAAAAATCAGCCATTTTTGCTTGAGGCCAGGGTCAATTACTTTTACTATTTGGTAAAAATCACCAGTAAATCTGTGTGGTACTGGACTTTTGTTTCTAGGGGGGGTTTTTGATGACTGATTTAATTCCTTACTGGTAATTGGTCTGTTTGGATTTTCTGTTTCTTCATGATTCAGTCTGGGAAGGTAGTATGTTCCTAGGAATTTGTCCATTCTAGGTTGTCCACTGAGACAGCATCTCAATCTGAAAGTGTCATGGTAACCAAGCAGGGGTTGTCTGGAGGTTCCTGAACCAGCCCCAAGTAGGCAGCTCCACAGTAACCTTCTGGGGCCTCTGTGTGATCACCGCCCCCCCACGTTGCGTGACTGAGTCCTGTGGGTGGGCCAGGAGGAGACAACATGTCTCCACAGCAGTGGGTTAAATCTCGGCTCACCAGCAGTGGCTGCTTTTCCCAGGAAGGTAGGGGAGATGCCAGGGAGCCTTCTAGAAGCCACCCTTGCCCCAGCCCGCCACCCCAGAGTAGCACTGGCAGGTGTAGACCAAGAACCTGGAAACTTAACATGAGGGCGAGGGGGGGTGGGGAGGGCAAGGAGGGGGAGGAGACTGTCCCTAATGAATGGTCATTTCAGCAGAGACACAAACTGCTATAAGGGAGGGGGCCATGGGGCAGTCTGGGGCGGGGGCAGGAAGCGCTCTGGGATCCAGTGCCCGGGCCCTGAGGAGCGTGTTCTGGGCAGGTGTGAGGAGAGCAGGGCGGCTGCTGAGCCTGGTGAGGGGCCAAACTGGAAATGATGCTCTGAACGGGACAGGAGCTGCGGGAGTGTTTGAACAGAGCAAAGCCCTGTCCCTGTTCACTTTAAAGGGTCTCTGGCTGCTGGGGCTGGGGAGATGGAGGGGAGCAGGGGTCCACCCCCACTCTCCCGGTGGGGTGGGGGCAGCAGAGGTGGGAAGAGGGGTCAGGGCCTCAGGGCACCAAGCCATCTGGAATTGTTGGTGGGGGGTTGCAGCCTGAGGGAGGGCGGAGGGCAACCTCGAGGTGTGGGGCCTGGCGGTGTCAGGAGAACTCTGTGTTCTGTGGAGGTGGGAAGGTGCTGGGAGGGGCAGGTTTCCTAGGGAGATCAGGGGTCCTGCTGGGCCATGTCAAGTTCAACATTTCATTTCTTACCACCGCCCCCCTGAGCTCACTGTGGCCTCACACTGGTCAGGGATCAGTTTCTGGAAAAGGCAAGTTCATTGCAACCTCAGGGCCTTTGTGCTGGCAGAGCCCTTGGCCAGCTGCTCCCCAGTTTGGTGTCAGCAGCGGGAGTGGCTCGGACCCTTGGCACTGTCCTCCTTCAGGCTTGTCACTTCTTCTCAACATGGAAACGAGCTCCTGCCCCCTCCCAACCACACAGGCTGGTTGCCTTCTCGGGAGTGTGTAGTATTTCTTGTGACCCATACGTTTTTGCTGTTTGTTCGTTTGTTTCCAGGCCAGCCTGTTAGCTCCCTGAGAGTCAGGCCGTGGCTCCCTGATCCCGAGCATGCAGTGCAGTGCCCCGCATGTGGTGGTCACCCACAAACATGGGTTAATTGATGAAGAACAGGAACCATTGCCCTTTCCTCCCGGAGCTCAGAGCCCGGAGAAGAGGAGATGTCTGTCACTAAGCATCAGTCACAGGTGAGAAGGAGCAAGTGCAGTCAGGGCCAGAAGGACACCCAGTGGCACAGGGGGCTCCTCCTCCACCAGGCTGGGGGCTGGGGCGTGCAGACACTGTGTCCTGAGTGGGGCTGTGCTGCAGAAGGGAGGGTCAGACCCCGGACCCAGGGGCAATGGCCAGGCCCACAGGGAGGGCAGCGGAGTCAGGCAGGGCTGGGCTCCTCTGGGGCCTTGTATCCTTCATGTGGCCAGTGCTGCTCTCTCAGGACTGGGACAGGGGCACCTGGAATGGGACCACCAGCACTGTGTGCCAGGAAGCCCTTCGGAAAGCTCCTCCTCCTGGTGGCAGAAGGCGCATAGCCCTAAGTCACAGTTATCAGCCCATGTCATGCAGAGGGTAGCCGCCCGGCACGTCCTCACAGGCAGCAGAAGACGGAAGCCCCTCTGGGTCCAGCTGCCCAGGCCAGTCGGTCCTATGTGTGTGGCAACCCCAGCAACCCCTGTGTGGTGGCCCTGCAGCTGCAGCCAGAGCTCCTCCTCTGACAAGTCCTGACCTTGAGAGCCCTCACATGGACACTCAGAAAGTAGCCCTCCTGCCAAGGTCAAGGCCTAAAGGAAATATAGCTATGAAAGATACTGAAATACTTTCTGTGATTCAGCCTCCACCCACCCATGAGCCTTGTTTTTCTCCTCCCCCAGCCCAGAAAGTTCTCTGAAGCTGTGTGTGGGTGGGCCCCACAGGGTGAGCCTTTCAGGTCACCAATGGGAGAAGGCAGTTTGTCAGCTCAGCACAGGGAGCAGGGGCCGGTCATGGCACAGGACAACTATGCTGGGGAAGCCGGCAGGGACAAGGACAGTCTGGCGTGTTTCCTGGGACCTGTGGGTGCTGGCTGTTTCCAGCAGCAGCTTTCAGAGCAAAGCTTGGTGGAGACACAGAGTCCTCTGTTCCTGGTATTTCTCTGGGTGTCCTGAGGCCTCAGTGTGGTCCCTCCCCATGAGTCTGGCTGGGGTCTGTGCCAGGGTGGAGCTGGCTGCCCTGGAGGACAGGACCCCACTGCGTTGGTGCTGAGTGTGGCACAAAGGGTCAGGCCCATTTGGTAGAGGCACCCCCCAGATTTCTGGGCACCCCTGAGGAAGTCCCAGCTTCTTCAGGAGGGATAGGGGACCTACCTGCAAGTGTGGGGAGATTAGAAGGGCCCGTCTCTGGGTCCTGCCCTCCCCTGGGTGTTTAGCCCTCCTCCACTCCCCTTTGAGAGTCTGTCCCAGGTCGTCCTCCCTGGCTGTGCTCTGAGGACACCACTGGTACCTGAATCCTGACCTGGGTTTCCTTGCAGAGGCTCCAGCCATGCTCACAGCTTGGTCCTCTACCGCCCTCCAGTGGTTGTTTTGGCTCACTGCACAGCTGAGCCTGCTATTTACTTACTTTCCTTCAATGCTTGGACACTGTATTCTACCCAATTCCTACCCACCCACTCCCTAGGGCTGTAAGGAATACAGGATCCTCCTTAAAAAAAGGATGAGCTCCCCAGCAGGTAGAGGCATCTCCACAAAGGTGCAGTGAAACTAAATAAGGCAGCATGTGCTCTCAGGTGAGATACCATATTGTAATCTGTGAAAGAAATATGTGTTTGGTGCTCCTGCAGTATTCTTGCTACAGAGCTCTTAAACCCCTGGGAGTTCCACAGGAGTGAGAGCAGTAACAGCACTTTTGCCAGGTTAATGAGGTGACTTTTGGAATGTACCTTTTGAGCTTAGGAACTGGTCCCCAGGACAGCCTTGTGACCAGAGGGCTGGACTTTCTGTCTCCACCACCCTGCACCTCCAGGTACAGGGAAGAGCTGGCGGTCAAATAAACCACCAACAGCCAGTTATGTATAATCCATCATGCTTACGCAATGAAATCTCCATGAAAACCCCAAAAAACTGAGTTTAGAGAGCTTCAGGCTGGTGAAGGTGTGAAGGTTCCGGGAGTGTGGCTTACTCGGGGACCATGGGAGCTTCGAGTCCTTTCCCCACACCTTCCCCTGCGCATCTCTTACATCTGGCTGAGCCGTACCTTCTGTGTCAGTGGTTTGATAAGCAAAATGTTTCTTTGAGTTCCGTGAGCCACTCCAGCAAATTGATTGATCCCCAGGAGGGGGTGATGGGAACCTTCCATCTGTAGCTGCTCAGTCGGAAGCACAGGTGACAACAACCTGGGCTTGCAGCTGGTGTCTTGTTGGTAGGGGGGTGGGGCTGTGAGTCTGGCAGGACTGGGTCCTTAGCCTGTGTGCTCTGTTGCTTTCTTCAGGTGGAAAGGTTCCGAACTGAAGGGCATTCCTTATAGGACGCTCAGCTGGTGGTGCAGAATTGTTTGTGGTGTGGAGAGATTGCCCCCCCCCCCATTGGCACTGAGTCCCAGAACCCTTTTAGTTGGTGTCGGAAGTGGGATCTGCTAGACCAGCCATGGCTCACAGAAACGTGGTTTGGGAAGAGAAAAGACGAAAGGGTGAGGGATGAAGAACCTTGGATTCCTGGGGGTCCACTAGTCACCTGAGGGGTGAGATGCCAGCTCTGCTGAACTCAGTTACTAAAAGAGGAAGTTACAAATGGACATTAAAGATGGATCCAGTTCCGCCAAGATGGAGGCATAGGTGGATATGCCGTGCCTTCTCAGACAACCACGTTTAGAGACAATTAAATATTAGCAACAGAAAACACAGCCAGAACACAGAAAATTGAACTTTTCAGAAGTCTGTTAACAACAAATTCTTCAGCCTGACCGGTAAGGGGCGAAACCAGCAGCTGGTGGAGTGGGGTTGCACAGGAAAACTCGGTTGGATGGACTCAGGCGCGCGGAATCCAGGCGTGTGGAATCCAGGCGCAGGGTTGGACCTAGTGAGTGACCGACCAAGCGACTGCGGGGGAAACAGCAAGAGACCAGGGCTGCGAGTTGACTGTGGTCAAGCATTTGTGCGCGGATAGACAAGCGAGGGAGTGGGCGATTGCACCGGGACCCAGTGGGTCCCCATAGCAAGCGGCAGGGAGGGCGCCGCCATTTCCCTGCTCTGACCCCACCTCCACATACAGCGTCATAACCCAGCGACTCTGAGTGGCCCGGCTCTGGTGAACCACCTAAGGCGCTGCTCCTCACCCAGCAGCTCGAAACAGCAGAGGGGGTCACCATTTCCCCACTCTGACCACGCCCCCACATACAGTGTCACAACCCAGCGACCTGGGAGTCCAAGGCTCCGCTCCTCACACTTAAAGGGCGCGAACAAACCAAAAATTGCTCAAGAAGATCTCAAAGCCCCAGAGCCTATAAATCTAAGCGATGAAAAAATAGCAAAACTCTCAGACGCACAGTTTAAAACACTGGTCATCAGGATCCTCACAGAACTGGTTGATTATAGCCACAAATTAGACAAATATATGAAGGTGAAACTAATTGAAATGAATGGAATTGCACAGGACACCAACAGCAATGAAAAGGAAACTGGGACTCAAATCAATGGAGTGGACCAGAAGAAAGCAAATAATGGCCAAACAGAAAAGAGTCAAGAAGCAAGAATTCAAAGAAATGAGGAGAGTCTTAGGAACCTCCAGGACATCTTTAAACGCTCCAACATCTGAATTATAGGGGTACCAGAAGGGGGAAAGGCACAGCCACCAGTGGAAAACTTATTTGAACAAATAATAAAGGAGAACTTCCCCAATCTGGCAAAGGAAATAGACTTCCAGGAAATCCAGGAAGCTGAGAGAGTCCCAAAGAAGTTGGATCCAAGAAGAAACATACCAAGGCACATTATAATTACATTAGCCAAAATTAAAATGAAGCAGAGAATCCTAGAAGCAGCAAGAGCTAAGGGGACAGTCACCTACAAAGGAGTCCCCATCAGACTGTCAGCAGATTTCTCAAAAGAGACCTTACAGGCAAGAAGGGGCTGGAAAGAGGTATTCCAAGTCATGAAATCCAAAGACCTACATCCAAGATTGCTCTATCCAGCAAAACTTTCATTTAGAATGGAAGGACAGATAAGGTGCTTCTCAGATAAGATCAAATTCAAGGAGTTCATTATCACCAAGCCCTTATTATATGAAATGTTAAAGGGACTTATCTAAGAAAAAGAAGTTAAAAAAAAACATGAACAGTGAAAGGACAACAAACTCACAGTTATTAACAACCACACCTAAAACAAAAGCAAACTAAGAGGACAGCTAGATCAGGAGTGGAAACATAGAAATGAAGATCTCAAGGAGGGTTAGCAACAGGGGAGTGGGAGGAAGAGAACGGGGGAGAAGGTACAGAAAATAAGTAGCATAGACAGCAGATAGAAAATAGATGGGGGGCAAGAATAGCATGGGAAATATAGAATCTAAAGAACTTGAGACACAGGGTCATAAACTAAATGGGGGGTAATGGGGATGGGGGGTAGGGTGGAGGGGAATGAAGGGGGGAATAGAACAACTGTAATAGCATAATCAATAAAAAATTAAAAGAAAAGATGGATCCAACTCCTGGGGAGCTGAATCCCTGAGTATCTAAGAAAAGGAAAAATAATAAGTATTGTAAATACAGTCCTCTGGTACTTGTTATCTGTAATGGCTAGAGTAAAATTAAAATAGAGCACTGGGTTGGGCCTCGACGCTAATCCCAGTTCAGGGTTGTGTCTGTGTGGCCTATCAAAGCCACCTAGATAGGGGAAAATTATGCAGGTGCAACAGAAAGTCCCTCTAAAACCGCTGATCCTCAAGAAAACAGTCAATGTGTGCCTTCGGTTTTGAACGCTGCCAAGTGGAAGAGCACGCTGGGGTTGCCGTGGCTCACCAGGACGGTCGCAGACGGCCATCCATGACCCAGGCATACAGAGTCCCAGTCCACTCTGGTGATTTGCCCAAGGGCTCAGAAGCCCATTAGTTTGACTTCCTCATCTCTGTTTGTAACCACTCTGCTACAGCACCCAAAGGCGGTGGCGCCCACTGCCACCTGCAAGGTTCCATCCACAGAAATTCTGACTTGATGGGTCTGGAGTGGGACCTGGGACTTTGCATTTTTATCAAGTCCCCAAGTGACCTGGGAACTTTGAGAACCATTGCTCTAGAGATGGCTAGTTAATAATTTTCTCAAAACCAACCCAAGGTTATGTGCAAAGGGATTTACTTCCTTAAGTATGTGTAGTCTTGCATTTGGGGAGAGCCCTGAGCCCATGATGCCTTCCCACTTCCCGAGCTGTAGCAATAGCTGACATTAAACATGATCCTCTCCCTCCCAAGGCAAGGGCAGAGATGTGGGCTCTGCACTACTGAGCCTTGAAAGACCCCAAACAGGAAGCACTGGTGGGCTCACTGGCCCAGCCAGCTCTGTACTGGGGTGGTTTGCCTTACTAAGAGCTTTATCAGTGGGTGAGCGCTACAGGCCCAGCCAAGCAGACACTGCCAACCTTGGGCATGACCGGTGCAGCCCTGGAGGCTTGGTGTCACTGTGTCAGGGTCAGAAAGCAGACACACTCTTTTGGCCTGCCCACTGAGAGCATGTAGCCTCCCCACCCCTGTCCCGCACAGCCCAGCGGGAGACAGGGACAAGTGGCAGGGGGAGGGAAGGGGGAAATAAAAAGGCAGGTGCCAAGAGGTGCCTGATGTGGGAACTCAGAAGCCCCACCTCTTCTTGTCCTCTGTGCTGTCCCCTGCTCTGCAGAGTCCTGCCCAAGTTCGAGTTGCAGGTGGTGGCAAGAGGTTTAAAGTCACAGGGAAAGACCCATAACCATACTTTTCCAAGGGGCTGCTTGTCTGTGCTCCACTTCAGGTCGGGTTGACTCTCGGCTCGCAGTGCGGACACAGTCCAAGTGCAGACAGGCCGACTGTGCGAGGAGTGGCCCTGGTGGCAGACACACTTCCTAGTGGCTCTAGAAGCTGCTGCTTCAGGAGCTGAGCAGGGCAAGGTCCAGGAGGCAGGCGGTGTGCTAGGAGTGCTGCCCAAGAGCCCTGTTGAGAGCTCACGGCTCCGCAGCTGCCCCGTGGTGCAGGCCCAGGGCTGCCTGAGTGTCAGACGTGAGCGCAGCAGTGGGGTTGTGGGTGGGTCACAGGGCAGTGTCCAACAGCGTGACCTAAATAGTTTTCAAAAAAAGCTTTTAGTACTTGAAATGTGACCTTAAATGAATCAGCCAGGTAGGTTGGGAGGCAAAAGTCAGAGTTCCATTTGTTTTATGTCCATGTAAGAGTCACAGTGTTTTTGAATCAAGGTGAAACACAAAGCAAACAAAGTGTGAAAAGAGAAGGAAAAGAAGAAAAACCGTGTGCAGAGCTGTGGCGCTGCACCCCCACCTGCGCAGATGTCACTGAGTGCCTGCCCGCCAGGATGAAGGGGAACCTGTGGACAAAGGCACAGTTTTAAACCTGAAGAGGACTTGGTCTGGCAGGAGACCTCAGGGGCCACAGCACCCTGAGGCCACCGCTGTTCCCTGCTGGCTTGACTCAGGTCCAGGGGCCAGGCATAGTGTCTCGATTTCCTGGGTTAGCAAGAGACTGTGAAGGGACAAGGACATGCCACCAACTCACTGCCCTGGTCAGCCTCTTCGATGAGTGGTTCCCAGTCTGCTGGTCATCAGAATGACCTGCGGGGTTTTTGAAATCTTAGTGACAGGCCACATCCCAGACCAGTCAAATGAGAACTGATGAGAATCGCACTTCAAAGATTAAAAAACAAACAAACAAACAAACAAACACCTCTTTGAGTGATTTACTGGGCAGCCAAGGCTAAGAATCAACCCCTGCTCTAAAATACTCCTGTTCACTTTGACTTTCCTAGATTTTGGCCGATTTCCATAATCAGCTTTATACCCTCATCCACATAGTCAGTCAGTTTGCACCAGGCTCCAACCCCTCCTCATGGCCTGTCTCTAATGCTCTGTGTCCTTACTTAACTGCACCGGTTCCCTCAAACTGGGCGTGAGCTGGAGTCCAACAATTAGTTTACACTTAAAATGCATAAAATTGTGCATCTCTTTTTCATTCCCCAGGGCAGATAGGGCCTTCCGAGAACACAATGGCATCTGTCCAGTTTCCTTTGCCACCGGTGCCTCTGCAAACAACTTCAACCCTAAACAAACCACGGCAAGGCTAAGGTTTCTCTTCCCATTTCAATCAGCTCCATGATTTTATCTCTAGCACCCTTCCCCTCTGCCACTTCTTTAAATAAGTATTTTTTGGTACATTTGATGACGTCGTAATTTTGATTTTCTCCTAAGAAAAACCTATACCAGACAGACAGTTCTTAGATAGATTTTCTCATTTCACCACCATTCTCTTGTCCTATTTTAAGTTCTTTTGAAAGTGCCTCTTCCAATCCAAGGAATGCCCTTTGTTTTGAGATCTGTAAATAGCTGTGGGTCCCCTAGATTCTTCCAGCACATTGAGTTCTTCTGCTCCACGCAGAGTTTGTTTTCCTCTATTATTATTCATGCATTATTCATGTGCATTATTCATGCACAGCCCGGACTACTGTGTTGCCTCTAGGTTTCCCTATGGGCACACCTGTGAAAAGTGCACCAAAACAAAAGGGACCTTGCCCAGTGCCCAGTAGATACTTAGAAATTACTTAATGAATGAATGGAAAAACAGCCAAGAGTCTCTCCGGCTCAGGGGGAGCTCTCAGCACTGCTCACCACCACAGGTTCCTGGGCGAGTCTACACATCACAGCTCTGGACAAGCACCTAGAGAAATGTCGGCTGTTAGAGACTTTGTCGTGGACACTAGTGTAAGTCAGTAGAGAGAACAGCAACTTCTGCTTTCATCTCTGTTCTGAATCTTCAGTGCATCTTGAGGAAACCTTTTTTGGATTCAGAACCAAAGCAAATGGATTGTGATTACTTGGTGAGTTAGGGACTCTGTTTATTGGCACTTGAGGTAATCGGATCACTTTTACTTTTTATCTCAGTCTGTCTTATTCCTGCCTTGTTTTTGTCTGGATCCGATCCTTCAAATCACACGTGTGATTCAGTGTGACACGTTTCACCATGCTTCATGAGTTGTCAGCCACCCAATCTTGAGGAGTAGCTAATGACTGAGTAGAATATTTTGTTTCAGGATGTAAATCAAAGAATAACTTGTAATACATCTAAGGAAACTCAGCCTCCAGGAGTCATGTCAGGTCTCTAGCCGACCCCTCCTGTCTCCATTCCAAGTCCAGAGATTCTGGCCCCCGAGAGAGAGCCCTGGGTTTGGGGAAGTTTTGCACTACAGCCTGTTCTCTGCCCTTTCAAAAAGATGTGTTGCTTTTCCCAAAGGAATCAGAGCAATGTTTGAACATTTACTTCTCCTCATTCTGGACAACAGTTATTTATTTACCTGGTTGTGTTTGTTGTCGACCTACCTCGTGATGGCCACTAGCCTGAGGAAGACTGGTCAGTTTGGAACTTTGGAGAGAGCACTGATGAAACAGACTCCAGGCTCATTGGCCACGCCCCCACGCATCAGCCATGCCCCCAGGAGATCCTGGAGACGTGCCAGTCTGCTGGACTGCCAGACAGAGAACTTGAACACACATTTCTCTGAAGAAGAATACAGATGGCCAACAGGCACATGAAAAAATGCTGCACAGCCCCAGTCATTGGGGAGACGCAAATTGGAACTGCAGGGATATGTCACCTTGCACCTGTCAGAACCATCACAATCCAAAAGACAACAGGCAACAAGTGTTGGTGAGGGGAAAGAGAAAGGGAACCCTTCCGGGACTGTACATCAATGCAACCACTGTGGAAAAGAGTATAGATTCCTCAAAAAATCAAAGATAGAACTGTAATGTGATCCAGCAATTCCACTTCTGAGTATTTACCCAAAGAAAATGAAAACACTAATTCCGAAAGATACACCTCTGTGTTCTTTGCAGCATTATTTTTGTAGCCAATACATGGAAACATTCATTGTAGCCTGGGAACTAATAATAATATTGTATGTCAACTGTACTTCATTACAAAAGTATAGTCTTTTGGGGAGGATTAAGAGCAGGACAGTGGCTGTGAAATCGACCTACATCAGGGACACAAGGAGTGAGGATAGGCTCTGCTGGGCTGCCGAGCCTCGGCGGGTGGGAAGTGTGCAGTTGAGCCAGAGCGTGTTTTCCACTGGGATGAGTCTGAGTCTCTGCAGCAGGACGTGCGTTTCTTTAAGGAGTGTGGGTTTTCTGCCCTCTAGTGTCTCACACTGCTAAGGACTTGTTGAACCTAAAAATGTCTTCTCATTGCTGGCCATAGATGGAGAGAGTTGCAGAAAACCAGCTACTAGAAATCAGTGAACACATAGTTAGAGATCATCTGGTGAGCATCACCTTTGCACGGGGGACCCGAAGACCACGGCAGAAAGAACTCACTCAAGTTGCCAAAATCAGAGACAGCACAGCAAGGGCTGATCATTGAGTCAGAGATTCATTCCTACCTTCATTTGCAGCAGATGTTCATTTCATTGTATAATATTGGAAAAAGTAAATTACGACACTGGTTCCTTAAGTTGGATCATCTTCTCTGAGGTCTCCGAGGGCATAATATTACACCTTTCTGACTCCAGACCCAGAGTTCTCAACTCAGGCTGAGCTCCTGTCTCCTTTGTGCCCCCGAGGGGAGAGGACAGACCAGGTTCTTGCCACTCACAGCTCTGTCCCAGGTGCCGTACAGAGTGGCACATGTCAGGTGTTAAATGAGTGTTTGTCGAAGGCATTAACAAGTGGGTAAATATTAATTGTGGTGCTTTTGCTGTTCTCAATGCTATATCTGTGCAGCACTTTGTCAAAGGAGCAGATTTACTAGGACACAATTATTAAACACTCCCAACTAGGCCCTTCAGAACTTGCTTGGTGGGCTGGTTTTCTGTTTGTTTTCCTCACACATTGGTGAAATCTAGGTTTTATGACTTTGATGCATACTTTCACATGTAGAAAAGATGTCTGGTCACTTTTAAACACAGTATGTTTAATCAACTTAAAGGTTTAATTTACTCAAAATGTCTCATACATGTAATATTTAACCCCATACTTATCCAGTAATTTCAGGCACATCTGTACTAAATAAAATTTTACACAATTTCAGTTATAGTAAGATGAGTGAATGTCCATTTGGAAACTGTGCAGTTAAATCCCTGCTTTTCTTACTTGCCAGAGACACACACTTGTCAGCGGTTTGCACACTTACCTTTCTACCGTGGCAGAAGAAAAGCATAGCAGACTGAGCTGGGTTCTGATTTTCAGTGAGAGTAAAGAGCTGTGGCTCTCTTGCCCTACCAAGCCCATGGGTGTAGGGAGATGGTCATCTCCTTATAAACACAGCACAAAGGGTTGACAGTATCTTATGACATTTTTTCCAAAGCATAATCTCAGCATGGTATCACATTATTACCATAATCAGAAAGAGGCAAGATGGTTAGAAAACACAACTACAACCACCACAGAACAATAACAACTACTCCACACCAAGACAATAACCTGGAGTTCCACTGACAGCTTTGTGTTCCTCCCCTGCCCTAAGCATTTCTCTAGTCAGAAGAATGAGTGCACCTTCACTTACTGTTGAAGTTACAAGGTGACAGAGGTGGGGGTTATATGATCTCATTAGAGCTCTCTGTCAGGAAAGGAAATGAAGCCAAGGGGAGAACCCATGCTGTTGCAACAAACTCCTGTCCATTCCCGCCAGCTCCCGTCGGCCTGAACACCAACAACTAAGAAGACTTGTCTCCATGAAGACTAGGGTTCTCTGGGGTTGGCTGTATTCTCTGTGCCTTAAACAGTGCTTGGTTCTTAGAAGACTCTCTAAGGATGTTGAATGAATGAGCCATTATCACAATAGCCATTACTGCTGGACACCTAAGATGTATTTGCTGCCATGATTTACTATATCAATCCAGTATCAGGTCACCCAGTGATGGTACTAGAATTCAAAGTTAGATATGTCTGAGGCCAATGCTCTACTATTTTTCTCCTGCAGAATGGAAGGGTTATGTGACTTTCCAAAGGGCTTCATACATGATAAAGGAAAACTCCAATAGCTCAGATGAATATTCCTTTTTAGAATAAATATATTTTTATTAAAGTTTATATTCAGTATTAATTTTAGGAATACAGCATAATCATACACTTCACAAAATGCTTCCCCTAGTTTTTCTTGTACCCACGAGGGACCATGTGTGGTTGTTATAATATTACTGACTCTATTCTGTTTTCAAAGTATATTTTATTGCTTATGCTATTACAGTTGTCCCAATTTTCCCCCTTTGCCCCTGTCCACCTGGTTCCTACTTCACCTTCTGTGATCCTCCCTCTTTTTAGTCATGTCCATGGGTTGTGAATGTAAGTTCTTTGGCTTCTTCAAATTTTCTAGACCATTCTTAACATCCCCTTGTCTCTTCTGTATCTACCCAATTGGGCTTCTAAATCCCTATACCTTTCCCTCATTCTCCTTCCCCTTCCTCCTTCCAGATGATAACCCTCCAAATGATCTCCATATCTATGATTTCGTTCCTGTTGTAGTTGTTTGCTTAGCTTGTTTTTGGTTTTTAGATTCAGCTGTTGATAGTTGTGAGTTCATTATCATTTAATGTTCATACTTTTTTCTTTTTTTTATTGATTATGCCATTACATTTGCTCTATTCCCCCCTCCCTTCCCCTCCACCCTGCATACCCCTCCCCCACCATTTCCCCCTTTAGTTCATGAACATGTGTCTCAAATTCTTTAGATTCTGTATTTCCCCTACTATTCTTACCCTCCCCCCTATCTATTTTCTATCTACTGTCTATGCTACTTATTTTCTGTACCTTCTCCTCCCTTCCCCTCCTCCCACTCCCCTGTTGCTAACCCTCCATGAGATCTTCATTTCTATGGTTCTGCTCCTGATCTAGCTATCCTCTTAGTTTGCTTTTGTTTTAGGTGTGGTTCTTAATAACTGTGAGTTTGCTGTCCTTTCACTGTTCATCTTTTTTATCTTCTTTTTCTTAGGTAAGTCCCTTTAACATTTCATATAATAAGGGCTTGGTGATGATGAACTCCTTGAATTTGGTCTTATCTGAGAAGCACTTTATCTGTCCTTCCATTCTAAATGAAAGTTTTGCTGGGTAGAGCAATCTTGGTTGTAGATCTTTGGTTTTCATGACTTGGAATACCTCTTTCCAGCCCCTTCTTGCCTGTAAGGTCTCTTTTGAGAAATCAGCTGACAGTCTGATGGGAACTCCTTTGTAGGTGACTGTCCCCTTAGCTCTTGCTGCTTCTAGGATTCTCTCCTTCATTTTAATCTTGGCTAATGTAATTATGATGTGCCTTGGTGTGTTCCTTCTTGAGTCCAACTTCTTTGGGACTCTCTGAGCTTCCTGGATTTCTCGGAAGTCTATTTCCTTTGCCATCTTGGGGAAATTCTCCTTTATTATTTGTTCAAATAATTTTTCAACTGGTGGTTGTGCCTTTCCCCCTTCTGGTACCCCTATAATTTGGATGTTGGAACGTTTAAAGATGTCCTGGAGGTTCCTAAGCTTCTCCTCATTTTTCTGAATTCTTATTTCTTCATTCCTTTCTGTTTGATCATTTTTTTCTTCCGTCTGGTCCTCTCCCTTGATTTGAGTCCCAATTTTCTTTCCATTACTATGGTATCTTTTGTATCACCATTCATTTCAATTAATTTAGCTTCCATATGTTTCTCTAATTTGTGACTGAAATCAACCAGTTCTGTAAGGATCCTTATAACCAGTGTTTTGAACTGTGCATCTGAAAGACTGGCTATTTCTTCATCACTTAGGTCTATCGGTTCTGGGGCTCTGAGTTGTCCTAGAGCCATTTTTGGTCTATTTGTGCTGTTAAGTGAGCGGAGCGAAGCCTTAGTTGTTTACCAGGACGGGCGACCCAGGTCGCTGGTTTGTGACGCTGTGTGTGGGGGCGGGGTCAGAGAGGGAGCAATGGCGTTCCTCTCCGCTAGCCCAGCGCATCCAGTCACTCACACGCCTCGGGCTTGCTTATCCGATCCTAATTGTGCGAGCCTGCTGCCCCAAGCAGGCTTCCCTTCTCACTGGTTTCTCCGCACGTAAATGCGCGCGACCCACCGACCCACCGCGCCTCTTCCCTGTGCGCTTCGGCAGCCAGCTCGCTGGCGATCTGCGCCCTCGGTTGCCTGCGCGCACTGCGCACCGCCCCGGGAATTTTTTCTTGCTAACCTGCTCCGCTGCTGGCCTCGCTCCTCGTACTGGTCCAGCCGAGTATCTAGTTGTCCTTTGGACTCCGTATTGTCGATTTTCCGTGTGGCTTGGTTGTGACTGCTGTTAAAAATAGTTGTTCTTAGATTTGGTTGTGCACAGAGGTGAGGTGGATCCTCCACCTACTTCTCCATCTTGGCGGAAGTCCTTAATGTTCATACTTTTGATTTTGTTTTCCCTAAATAAGTTCCTTTAATGTTTCCTATAATGTTTCCTATAATAAGGGCTTGGTGATGATGGATTCCTTTAGCTTTCCCTTGTCTGGGAAGCACTTTATCTGTCCTTCAATTCTAAATGATACTTTTGCTGGGTACAGTCATCTTGGTTGTAGGTCCTTGATTTTCATCACTTTGTGTAGTTCTTGCCAGTCTATTCTGACTTTAAAGTTTCTGTTTACTTTAAGATGTTATTTACTCCTTTAGAGAGAGTAAAAGAGGGGGAGAGAGGGAGAGAAAAATCAATGTGTGGTTGCCCCTTGCACACCCTCAAGCAGGGACCAAGCCTGTAACCTAGGCATATGCCCTTACTAGGAATTGAACCTGCGACCCTTTGGTTCACAGGGCAGTACTCAATCCACTGAGCCACACCAGCCGGGGTAGAAAGTTTCTTTTGAGAAATCAGCTGACAGTCTTATGGAAACTCCTTTGTAGACCACTCACTGCCTTTATCTTGCTGCTTTTAAGATTCTCACTTTATCTTTATCATTTGGCATTTAATTATGATGTGTCTTTGTGTGGTCCTTTTTGGGTCCAACTTGCTTGGGACTGTCAGTGCTTCCTGGACTTGTGTCTTTTTTCCACCAAATTAGGGAAGTTTTCTTTCATTATTTTTTTAAAATCAGTTTTGGATTTTTTGCTCTTTCTCTTCCTCTCTGGCATGTCTGTGATTTGGATATTGGCCCTTTTGGAGATGTCCCAGAGTCTTCTTAAACTCTCCTTTTTTTTTGAATTCTTATTTCTTCATTTTGTTTAGGTTGAATATTTATTTCTTCTTTATGCTCCAAATCATTGATTTGAATCTTGCTTTCCTTCCATTCACTGTTGGTTCCCTGTGGTTTTTTTCTTTATTTCCCTTAGTAGAGCCTTCATTTCTTCCCTTATGCTTTTGCTGTATTCAGTGAGATCTCTGACCATTTAGACAGCTGGTGTTTTGAACTCTGTGTCTGATAGGTTGGCTCTCTCTGTTACATTCCGCTCTCACAAGCAAGAAGGGTCGGAGATGGTCGGGCAGTCAAAGATGTTTTATTGGCCAAAGTTTCAAAGTTTTACCTGCGCAGGGGCGAACTCTCGGGGTGTCCGGAGACACGGTGCCAAAATGGCTGCAAATGAGAGTCATGCCTAACACTTACAGGCTAGGGTTTTTATAGAAGCGGGCAAGCAAGCGGGTTTCCAGAAGCAAAGGTGGCAGTTAGCAATAGGCTAAACGAGCTCAGGTGTGAAGCACTTAACAACAGCTCCTGACACATGGAAGCCCTCTATGAATTTTGACCAATTCCTAACTCTCTGGAACACCTGCCTGGGTGTGGGTGCAGTTTCTACTCAGGCTTGAATGAGCAAACAGGTTAGCATAAACAACTTATTTCCTCCTCGACTCTAACATTCCCCCCTTTCCTTTGGCAATAGGTCAAACCCTTGACTCATTTTCCTATGACTAGTGCTCTCTAAATGTTGACCTTGGTTGCCCAGGGGCTCTGGATGGTCAGCCCCTGTTGGTTCCTTTGGGGGTGGTGCCTCTGGTCTGCTGGGAGCCTTAGGGCGACTTATGAGAGGCCGGGATGGCCTTGGCGGCAAGCCATTTCCAAACCCTTTCATGATTGGCCCTTCTATTTGAGGAATCCGTCTAATGTTGAAGAGGACTCCTGGGTTCCACCTTGAGGTATACAGACGTAGTCTCCAGGTGCGTCCCTTATCCCATCCTGGTCCACTGGGGTTCAGGATTGTCACTGTGACAGGGTTGCACCTATCTTGGGCACAGTGGGGGTTCCCCTTCCTTACTGGCGGGTTGGACTTGTCTCTTGTGAGGCTAATGAATGGGTCTTTCCCTGCCTTTGGTGTCCACGAGGGGGGTGTGACAATTGTCTCGCAGCCCCATTCTCTGCAATAGAAGTCTCCAGCCCCCCCCCCCCACAAGTTCCCTGTAGATATGTTTCATAATTCCCTGTTCTATGTGGACATGCGTAGAGGTCTGTGTGGAACTGTGGGTGCCACTAGCCCCCCATGGCAAAGCCAGGGGGTCAGGCCGGCATAGCTACTGCTCGTGGAGACTCGACGCAAGCCCCCCTTGGCAAAGCCAGGGGGCCTGGGCCAGCTGGCAAGGCCGCTGCTGCCCGTGGCACTGTTTCTCTCCACCTTGCTTGGCTCCCTGCCTGGAACCTGCTGTGGCTAGACAATAGGTCTCCCAAGAAAGCTAAACAGCCTGTTTCCCTGTAGAAGGGTAGGTCATGCACCGGTGCTTGATAAACAGGGAAGTTTTGATAGCACCCTGTGTCCCCCTGTTGTTCCGTGGAGTAACTTTACAGAAAGGACAAAGAAACTGGCTTGGGTGCAGCCCCCTCCTGCTTATTCCCCATAATTGTAATAAAAGCCTTGAATAAACGGAGTTCGGGGCTCAGCGGGATGCTGAGACCTCTCCAACCTGACTCCCTGCGTCCTTGACTCATTTCTGCCCCCTCCCCTCTCCTGACGAGGCTGGTCCACGGCATGGAACAGATCTTGGTTTAAATATTACAATTTGATCCCCCTTCTCCCACAGCCCCTCGTAAGGTTTGCGCTTTGTTTGGGTCATCAGAATGGAGTCCATTCCCATCACAAAGTCTATGTCCAAACCATTGGGAGAGATCAGCCTGGAGGGTCACCTTGCCACTGCTTCCCGTGTTGTTTGTGGCAATTACTTCACTGTCAGAGAATCTGACCAGAACCCATTGATGGGTGAGCCCCTTCGTGAGTGTGACCCAACAGGCGAGCCACACCCCTATGAGTGGGAGAAAGTGAGTTTTAGGGGCTCGCTGGGGTCTTGCCGGACTTGCCATCTTTGAGATCCTTTTTCTGGCGCTTGGGCTGCCTTGGTGTGGGATAGGTGGATCCAATATGGTTTTTCTGCTACCCGAATAGCGGTGGGGGTGCTTAACAGCACCTGGAAAGGTCCGATCCACCGAGGCTCTAGGCTTCCTCTCCTATGGTTAAGGATCCATACCCACTGCCCAGGCTCCAGTGACTCTGGTGTCTTCTCTTCCCCCTCTTGGCGTCCTTGGCGCTGGGCCTGTCAAAAGGCACGCACTTTGCTCCGAATCTTCTGCAGCGCTTGCAAGGGCCTAAGAAAGTTGTGGTTAGACATTTCTGTTTCCTCTTTAGTTAATTTAGGAATCAGAGGTATGGGTTGCCCAAATAGTATTTCAAAGGGTGCCCATGTCTTAATATAGGGGGTACATCTCACACAGAAGAGGGCAAAAGGGAATAGCTCCACCCAATTCTCGCCGGTCTCCTCTTTTAGTTTTATTAAGGTTTCTTTAAGTGTCCTATTTATTCTCTCTACTTGCCCTGAACTCTGTGGTCTGTAAATGCAATGGAGTTTCCAATCAATCCCTAGCCTAGCTGCTAATTCTTGTGAAACCTTGGAAACAAATGCAGGTCCGTTGTCAGACCCTATGGCTAGGGGCATCCCATACCTAGGTATAATCTCTCTCATTAGAATTTTACAGACTATGGAGGCAGTTTCTCCTCTCATGGGGAAAGCCTCTACCCACCCAGAGTAAGTATCTACTAAAACTAACAAATACTTGTACCTTGATTTCCCTCTAGGCATTTTGGAGAAGTCAACCTCCCAAAGTTCACTTGAGGTTCTTCCTCGATACCTCATAAAACAGGGTAGCCTCTTGTTCTGGGCATTCACTTTGGCACAGGCCTTACATCGTGAGGAGATTGAGTGAATTATTTCCCTTAGGTGTAGTCCAAGGTAGTATTTTCTGATTAGCTGTTCTAACTTATTTTGTCCTAAGTGGGTGCTGGTGTGGATGTCTTGAGTTATTTCTCTTAATACTCCTTGAGGTAAATATATTCTAGCATCAGGGAGTACTATCCACCCATCTTTATATTTCTTCCCTCTTAGCTTAATTCCTTCTTATTCTTCTTCTGCAGAGTACTTGGGGTTTGAAGGCAGCCCTGGCTGGGGTATTAGGGAGAGTAGGTTGTCCCCTCGGCCTATAGCAGCCTCCCTGGCAGCGGTGTCGGCCAAGTTATTTCCTCTTATAATTGGGGAGTCTCCTTTCTGGCGGCCCCTGCAGTGTATGTTAGCAACTTTCTTGGGTAGCCATATGGCCTCTAGGAGGGTGAGGATTTCCTCACAGTTAGATGGCTCCATGGATATGGGCAGTGGCAAATGCATAGCGGCTGTCAGTATAAATATTGGCGACTCTCCCTTCAGCTATTCGTAGGGCTTGGGTTAGCCCTATCAATTCTGCCTTCTGTGCAGATGTTCCTTTGGGCAGTGCCTTCTGCCACAGCACCTCATCCTCTGTGGTCACTGCTGCTCCTGCAAATCGCTGTCCATCTTTTATAAAACTGCTCCCATCAGTAAAGAGGGTCAGGTTTGCCTCTTCATAGGCCTGGTCCTGCAAGTCTGGGCGGGCCCCGGTCACTGTGTCAAGAACCTGAGTGCAGTTATAGACAATCTCAGCATCTGGTATTGGTAGTAGGGTAGCTGGGTTCAAGGCAGTGGTCTTGAGAAACTGCACTGCTGGAGGGTTTAACAGCTGTGCCTGATACTGTGTCAGCCGCGCATTAGATAACCACCTGTCTGGGGGCGACTGTAGGACTTGTTCTATATAGTGTTCACCAATGACTTGTATATCCTGTCCCAGAGTTAGCTTGCTCGCTTCTTTGACTAGCAGCGACGTGGCTGCAATGGCCCTCAAGCAGGCGGGCCACCCAGATGCAAGGGGGTCAAGTCTCTTTGATAAATAGGCCACGGGCCTTTTCCACGGACCCAGGGTCTGACTCAAAACGCCTAGGGCTATACTTTCTTTTTCTGCTACAAACAGTTGGAAAGGCTTGGTCAAGTCTGGCAAGGCTAGGGCTGGGGCAGCTACTAAAGCCTCTTTTAAGGTCTGAAAGGCTTGTCTCTCTTTTTCAGTCCATGTGAATGAGTCCTCCTTGCCCCTGGTTAGTTCATGCAAGGGCCTTGCTATCTCTGCAAAACCTAATATCCACAGCCTGCAGTATCCTACAGCCCCTAGAAATTCACGCACCTGCCTTTTGGTGGTTGACTCTGGAATTTGTAGAACCGCTTGAATCCGTTGGCTGGACAGAGTTCTCAGCCCCCCTTGCAGGTTATACCCTAGGTAACTTACAGTTTGGGTCACAATTTGAGCTTTCTTGGCTGAGACTCGGTATCCCATCCTCTCAAGGTCTCGCAGCAGGTCGAGGGTGGCCATTTCACACTCCTCCTGTTCTCGAGCTGCTATTAGGATGTCATCTACATACTGGAGGAGAACTATGGTGGGGTGAGATTTTTGAAACCCCTGGAGGTCTTTGCTGAGGGCCTCATTAAAAATCGTAGGTGAGTTTTTATACCCCTGAGGCGGTCTAGTCGATGTGAACTGCCCTACTAGTCTGTTTTCGGGGTCGTTCCATTCAAAGGCAAAAATCTCCTGACTCTGTAGGGCCAGGGGTATACAAAAGAAGGCATCTTTCAAGTGCTATTTCTAGGAGCTTGCTTATATTTTCTCCCTCAAACCCTTCGAGCTTCTGTAATTTCTTTCTAATGTCTGAGGCTGCTTGGGTTACAAAGGCTATGTTAATTAGTCTTCTATTCTCGGGCGCCTCGGGATCTAATGGGGTATATACCCTATATGCCTCCATTAGCCATTCTAGGAAGGCTCCGGGCGATTCGTCCCACCCTTGAATAATCTCACTTTACTAAAATTTGTGGGCTTTCTTGCTGCTGCCTTAAGTCCCCTCAGTAGAGCCCGGCGATATTGGAGGAGCGCTTCCCTTCCGCTGCTCCAGTTCGGGTCCCAATTTGGAGGTTGGGAGGGTAGGATATCCTCTAATTCTCTCCTCCCCCCTGCAGTCGTCCCCTCTTCCCCCATAATAGCCTTTGCTGCCTCTCTCATAATTCTCTCTCTCTCCTCTGAGGTAAACAGGGTTTGCAGAATTTGCTGGCAGTCATCCCAAGTGGGCTGGTGGGTTCTGAAGATAGTTTCTAAAAGGGAAATCAACCCCTGTGGCTTTTCTGAGAAAGGGGGGTTCTGGTGCTTCCAATTGTATAAATCACTAGTAGAGAAGGGTACATAAATCAGGCGCGGGGGAGCTCGCGGCGCATCCGGCGCGGTGGGGGCCTCTCGCAGTGGTAAAATGGAGGCGGCTGCATCCGCTCCGCTTGGGAGGCCTGTGCCCCGGCCGTACTGAGTGCCACCATGAGTATGGGGCGGGCTCTGAAATCTTTTTCCCTCCTCAGAAGTGTCTGGCTGAGGTTGGATTAGGTAAGAGGGCGGTGCTAGGGCTGGATCCAAAAGATCCTCAGGCTGACCGGGCAGGACAGGGTATAACCTGGGTCTAGCCGGGGTTGCAGTGCGAGACTCCCCCCCCCCACCCCCCGCATTTGGATTTCCCTTCACAAGTTCCTTTTTCAGTCCTTTCTGTACTGTAGTTACACAGATAGCTCTCTGCCCTCTTTTGTTAGTCTGCATGCACTTCCGAATATACCCGGGGCACTCAGTGGCTATGTCCACCCAGACATCAATGTAAACAAATTGGTCCGGATGGGGCACCCGGTACACAGTAGCACGGACAGCAAACAAGAGGGGAAGATCAAAGGTTCCCTCGGTGGGCCAGCCCACATCGAAGGTGGGCCACTCAATTTGGCTGAGGGTCCGGAGGAACTCCGGGTCCAGCGGGGGTCCACCGTATCCGCTGGCGCGCCTCTGAAAGTCAGAGAAATTGTTTACCAGGCAATCAAGGGGTGACTCGGGCACAGGTCCGCTCTGGCCCATCCTGGTGCGCCGGACGACCCAGGGAATTTCGGAGGCAAGGAAGGTTATAATCAGGACTAACAGTAAAACACACGAACAGACACAACCTCTTATCACACACAGGCAAACCGCGGTTCTCAGGCATAAGTCTCTCGCAGCGCAGCGCAAAAAGGGAACTGACACTCCTTGACCTAGTCACGGAGTGGAACTGAAAACTAAGTGACCTAGTCACTACTCCCGAGGGCGTCCCCTCTTCTGGGAGCCCCTGGGTGGACTGCCTGTAACGTCTTACCTACCACCTCAGGGTTAAACAGTCTAGGCTTCCAAAACCAAAAGAGGATTCTCGTTACTTATGTTTGCTCGAGATATCGGCCGAAAAAGATCTCACTGGGTCTTCCAAATGTTACATTCCGCTCTCACAAGCAAGAAGGGTCGGAGACGGTCGGGCAGTCAAAGATGTTTTATTGGCCAAAGTTTCAAAGTTTTACCTGTGCAGGGGCGAACTCTCAGGGTGTCCGGAGACACGGTGCCAAAATGGCTGCAAATGAGAGTCGCGCCTAACGCTTACAGACTAGGGTTTTTATAGAAGCGGGCAAGCAAGCGGGTTTCCAGAAGCAAAGGTGGCAGTTAGCAATAGGCTAAACGAGCTCAGGTGTGAAGCACTTAACAACAACTCCTGACACATGGAAGCCCTCTATGAATTTTGACCAATTCCTAACTCTCTGGAACACCTGCCTGGGTGTGGGTGCAGTTTCTACTCAGGCTTGAATGAGCAAACAGCTTAGCACAAACAACTTATTTCCTCCTCGACTCTAACACTATCATGTGGTCTATCTTTGAAAATGTTCCATGTGCATTTGAAAAGAATGTGTACTTAGCTTCTTTGGGATGAAGGGCTCTATATATATCAGTTAAGTCCATTTTTCTAGGGTGTTGTTTAATGCCACAATATCTTTGTTGATATTTTGTTTGGAAGATCTGTCCATTTTTGATAGTGGGGTGTTAAAATCCCCTACTATAATTGTGTTGCTGTCATTATCTTTCTTGAAGTCCTCTAAGATTTTCTTGATATATTTGGGTACCCCTATGTTTGGTGCATATATGTTTACAATGTTAATGTCTTCTTGGTGGATTTTTCCCTTGAGTATAATGAAGTGACCTTCTGGGTCTCTCTTTATGGCCCTTTTTTTGAAGTCTATTTTGTCCGATATGACAATTGCTACCCCAGCTTTTTTTTTCGGGTCCGTTTGCTTGGAACACTTGTTTCCAGCCTTTCACTTTTAGTCTGTGATGGTCTTTTGTCTTGAGGTGGGTCTCTTGTAGGCAGCATATGTGAGGGTCATGCTTTCTTATTCATTCAGCTATTCTGTGTCTTTTGATTAGAGCATTTAATCAATTTACGTTTAAGGTTATTACTGATAGGTACTTATTCATTGCCATTTTTGTACCTGTGTTCCTCTCTGTCTCCCTCTTATCCTTCCTTCCCTTAAAGCAGTCCTTTTAGTATTTCTTGTAGAGCTGGTTTGGTGGAGGCATATTCTTTTAGGCTTCTTTTGTCTTGGAAGCTCTTTATTTGGCCATCTATCTTGATTGAGAGCCTTGCTGGGTAAAGTAGCCTTGGTTGTAGGCCTCTGGTTCTCATTACTTGGAATATTTCTTGCCATTCTCTTCTTGCTTGGAGTGTTTCCATTGAGAAGTCAGTAGCTAACCTTATTGGGGCTCCCTTGTATGTTATTTCTTTTTTCTCCCTTGCTGCCTTTAAGATTCTCTCTTTGTCTTGGAATTTTGCCATTTTGATGATGATGTGTCTTGAAGTGGGCCTCCTTGTGTTCCTCTTGATTGGGACTCTCTGTGATTCCTGGATTTGTGTGACTTTTTCTTTTATCAAATTAGAAAAATTTTCTCTCATTACTCTTTTAAGTAGGTTTTCTATCCCTTGTTGTTCTTCTCCTTTTGGTATTCCAATTATCTGGATATTATTATGTTTCATATTGTCTTGCATTTTTTAACCCCTCTTCATTCTTTCTGAGCCTCTTTTCATTTTCTTGCTCTTTCTGTGAGATGCTTTCTACCTTTTCCTCCAACTCACTAATCCTATCCTCTGCTTCATCTATCCCACTTTTGAAACTTTCTACTGTGTTCTTCAATTCGGAAATTGTATTCTTCATTTCCTCTTGTCCCTTGCTGATAGTTTCCATTTCCTTTTTCATGTTGCTGTAGTTTGCAGAGAGATCATTATAGTTCCCCTGTAGTTTCTGATAGTTCACTGTGAGCTCTTTGAACTTCGTAATAACCAGTGCTTTGAATTCACTATCTGATAGTTGATTAGCCTCTATTTCATCTAACATTCTTTCTGAAGTTTCTGCTTTTTCTTTCATTTGGGGATTGTTTCTTTGTCTTCCCATTGTTTGAGACTCTTCTTGTTAGTCTTTGCTTCTAAAATTGATCTGTTCTAAAACCCTGGTTTTATGGTTTGAACTTCTGTGGTATGATCCTTGTGAAGTTCAGTGGTGCAGACTCCTTGAAGTTTCTTGATGTTCTCCGTCTCTATCTACTCTCATGCTGGTCCTTGCGCTGGTCCCTGCATTGGTCGCCTACTACTGTGAATGTCCCGGCTCTAGTAGCTACCTCCTCAAGTACCCAGGCCCATTACTATGGCAGTGGCACAGGGGCTGAGAATGTCCCAGCTCCCTTAGCTGGCTCCCTGGCGCCCAGGCCCATCTCTATGGCATCGTCACAGGGGCCTCCGGTCTCCCTGCTCCTGCAACTGACTCTTCTGTTGCCCAGGCCGGTAGCTATGGCATTGGCACAGGGGCCGAGAATGTCCCAGCTCTGGTTCCTGACTCCTCTGTCGCTCAGGACCGTCACAGGAGCTTGGAGTGTCCGGCTCCCATACCTGACTCCAAAAACTTCATTTTCTTTACCCAATCTTGTACTGAAGGACACTTAGGTTGCTTCCATATCTTGGCTATTGTAAAAATGGTGCAATGAACACAGTGATGCATATATCTTTACAAATTAGTGTTTTGGATTTCTTTGGGGATGTACAGTATACCTTAGAATCTAGTCAATATATTATAATAACTATGTATGGTGCCAGGTGGATACTATACCTACTGGGGTATCACATTATAATTCTACAAATCTCTAACCACTATGCTGTACACCTGAACCTAATATAATATTGAATACTGACTGTAATTAAAATATAAAATTGAAAAAAAAATTTTACTGTGATGTGACACATGGTGAAATTTCCACGAGAAGAGAATATTATTCTAAGGTTGGCAATCTAATTGAAGCAGAAAACATTTGTAAAAAATCACAAACCAACTAGCACCATCAAGGAAAGTGCGTTGTTAAACATCATTTGAGATGTTCTAAGATTCCCGCAATCCCTTGTGGTGGCATCTCCAAGCCCCACGAGAGAGTCGCATGGCTGCTAAGCTCAACAGGAAGCTGGATCTAGGGAGACAAAGTACTGAGTAAGGCTGGGCATGGTGCTAGAATGATCACCCTGGATTTAGCCTTTGTTTATGCATTTTCTGCTTCCCAAATGGCCAGGTCTATGTCTACTGCTCCTGCCTGAGTGGCAGGAGGTGTTTATTTAATCAAGACAACCTTATTATTTTTTTAAGATTATATCTATTTATGTTTAGACAGAAGGGAAGGGAGGATGAAGGAGAGGAAGAGAAACATCAATGTGTGGTTGACTCTCACACACCTTCTACTGGGAACCTGGCCCCCAACCTAGGCCGGTGCCCTGACTGGGAATCTAACCAGTGACCCTTTGGTTTGCAGGCTAGTGCTCAATTCACTGAGACACACCAGACAGGGCGAGATGGGCTCATTATATTTTACAGCAACAAAAGGGGGGTTATGTAGTATGTAACACCATTATAAATTCTGCTTGGGTTTAAAACTTAGTTTTCTAAGACTCCGGCAGCACCATTTTTCTTTGCTTCTGGTTTGGACTGCGGCACCGCCCAACGCAGAATCTCAGGTCCTTCTGCCCCCCACCATCCAGACCTACTGGATGAGATCGCACCTCACCAGATCCCCAGGTGATTCCTGGGCACTTTAACGTTAGAAAAGCATTAATCAAACACAGCTTGACCAGTGTGCACTGACCTTGGTCTTGGACTGGAAGACAGACTTGGGGAAAAGTTTGATGGGGATGTGGGAGGTGATGAGGCATGGGCCTTCCTTGTCCTCTAGGGCTTTGTATCCATGTGCAGTCTCAAACCAGGGTGAGCATTCCCAGATGGGCACAGATTGGATCCATGTGGGATTCCCCCTGGAGTGAATCAGGCAGAGAATTTTGATCAACCAGTTTGTTCCTGAATAAAGAAGAAAGAATGGTCATTCATTTTTTAAATCTGACCTTTATTTTATTTTTTAAAGATTTTATTGGTTCATTTTTAGAGAGAGGGGAATGGAGATAGAAACAGAGGAAGAGAAACATCAGGGTGTGGTAGCCTCTCAAGTGCCTTCTACTGGGAACCTGGCTTGCAACCCAGGCATGTGCCCTGACTGGGAATCCAACTGATGACCCTTTGGTTCACAGCCTGCACTCATTCCACTGAGGTACACCAGCCAGAGCTAATCTGACTTTTAAAAAATGTCATGATAGAATGTAACATAAACTGTGCCTCCTTAACCATTTTTGAGCATTCAGTCCAATGGTGTTGAGTATATATATTCCCACCAGTGGGCAACCAATCTCCAGAAAATTTACATTTGGCAAAACTGAAACCCCATACCCATTAAACAAAAATTCTCCATTCTCTTCTCCCCTCAGTCCTTGGCAGCCCCCACCCTCTTTCTCTCTTAGCATTTGGTTACTCTCTGGAGCTCATGGAAGTAGATCAGGTGGTATTTCTCCTTCTACTAAAGAGCTTAGCACAAACAACTTATTTCCTCCTCGACTAAAAAATCTCTGTGTTCTTTAAAATTTGGTTAAAGCCCAATGACAGGTGTCTGTCATTTAGTGTAACGTCCTCAGAGTCCCCCCATGTTTTAGGCTGAGTCAGAACTTTTGTTCCTTTTTCAGGATGAAGAACATTCCATTGTGTGTATACACCATGTTTTGGTCACCTGTTCACCTGCCAATGGACATCTGGGTTGCTTCCACCTTTTGGCTGTATGCCTAAATCCATCGCCCTTGACTTTTCACTGCGGCGCCTCTGCCAGCATCTCCAGCCTCAGTCCGTGCCCATCTTCTAGTTTTTTCTGCTTTTCATTCTCCTCCTAGACATGTGATCCCCACACTGTCAGTCCCTCAACTTGGCCAGGCTTGTTTTGAATTCCTGCCCATCATCCACACTGATACCTCTAACAGAAAATATCCCTTTTCATGAAATAGTTTCACAGTTACTTTTTTTTCATCTTGATTTAGATGCTTTTTAAAAATCTACTCCTTATATTTTGGCTCTGGTAGAGGTGTCTTTTTCACCTCTTCCTTTCAGGTTCACTCAGATATACCCGACCAATGAAAATGGTATACATTTAAAGGGTGCAATGTGACAATTTTGTGTCTATCTATCTATCATCTATCTATCTATCTATCTATCTATCTAATCTATCTACACACACGTTGTGAAACGATGACCACAATCAAGCTAATTAAAAGACACATCATCTCACATAATTACTTCCTTTTCTTTTGTTTCTGTGAGGACTTTGCTGGCTATTGCCCTCCACTTCTCCACACAAGCCCCTGAGTTGGCCTTAGGATTTGCCTATATGGGTTCTCTAACACCTTCGATTACCTGCTCTGCACACTCCTCTAGCTGTGTAACTGCCTGGTTTGCTTTGTTTTGCTCAGTGCGATTGGTATTAGGGCCCAGCTTTTGTCCCCCAAACCCTGAACCTGGGGGGACAGAGAGAAAACACTTGTGAATAGATGAAGGACGGAGCCACAGTCTGTCTTGGCACCTGACCTCCTCCCTTACCTGATTTGGGGAATGACAGTGTTAAGACATCTTCATCCTTAAATACAAAATTCTGCATTGCTCTCAGGTGCACCGGTGTGTAACTGGGAGCAACAGGGAAAGGAATCCCTTCAAACCACATGTACCCATCTGACATCACAGCGAGCTCTTTGAACCTGGTGTTAAGAGTTCCAGCTGCAGGCACCATGAGAGCCTGTGGCAGCTGCCAAGACATCACCTTTGATAAGAAAGATAAAATAATCATTAATCTTCCTGGGTTTGTTGAGGAGTTGTCTGTTGATAAAGAGACACAGATATTGTAACTGAGAGGTGGTCAGAAGGTCGATGAGATTGAGCAAGTGTGAAAGGAACATTATGGGGTAATCCAACTTTGAATTCATGGGATGGAACCAGGAATTCAACAAGCCCAAAGATGTAGAAATGTGGGCGAATTAAAACTATTTTTAATGGAATTTAGTTTTAGAACAGTTTTACTTATTTTTTAAAATTTTTATTTAGTTTTAGACAGGGGAAGAAAAAAAGAAACAGAGGGACAGAAAAATCCATGTGTGGTTGCCACTTGCATGCCTCCTACTGGGGACCTGGCACACTACCCAGGCATGTGCCCTAATCTGGGAATTGAACTGGTGACCCTTTGACTCTCAGGCTGGCGCTCACTCCACTGAGCCACACCAGCCAGAGCAAAAACAGTTTTAGATATACAGAAAAGTTGCAAAGACAGTATGGAGAATTCTCATACCTTATACTTTACTCAGAATTCCCTAGCTTATACATAACGTCATTTTTCTGTCCCAGAACACAACATTATTTCAAGTTGTCCAATGTGTCTCCTCAACCTCCTCTTGGCCTTTGAGGGAGATAGAGAAAAAAACACACGATATCTCACAGTGTATTAACTTCCATGAAGGTGAAAGTTAAGGGACCTATAAAAACACATGGAGGAAGAACTCACTAAGGTTAAGCAGACGAGTGAAATTCCAAGAGGAGATGATATTTACTTACTTAAAATCTCACCCAAGGACATGTTTTATTGATGTGGAGGGAGAGAGAGAGAGAGAAACATCAATGTGAGAGAGGATCATCAACTCATTGCCTCCCCTATACACCCCGACTAGAAATGGAACCCACATCCTTAAGAAAGAAAATTCAACAAAATCGGGAAAACAACATCTGAATAAAAGTAGAAGTTTCACAAAGAGCTAGAAATCAGGAAGAAGAACCAAACAGAAGTTTGGTAGCTGAAGAAGAACATAGCGGATGAAATGATAGACAAAAATGTAATAGAGAGCATCAGTATCAGAATGGATCAAGCAGAAGAGAGAACCCATGAGTTATCAGATAGGAACTCCAAGATTATCCAGTCAGAGGAGAACAAAGATAAAAAGAATGACAATTAAAAAAGTCTACATCCTGTATGGGTCACCATGATAAGAGACAATTTGCCAATTATTGAAATCTCAGAAGGAGAAGAGAGAGAAGTCAGGAAGCACATTTAAAGAAACAATGGCTGAGAACATCCCAAATCTGGTGAGAGATTTGGATATCTGAGTTCATGACGTTGTATAGTGCCCCCCATCTACTTAGAGTGATCTCTCAGAGACACAGTATAATAACACTTTAAAAAAGCAAAGACAAGGGGATCATTTTAAAAGCATCAAGTAGCCCTGGCTGGGTGACTAAGGTGGTTGGAGCATCATCCTGTCCAGGTTTGATTCCTGGTCAGGGCACATTCCAAGGTTTTTGATTTGATTCCTGATTGGGGTGTGTACAGGAGGCAACCCACAACCTATGTTCTCTCTCTGTATCCGTCTGTCTCTCTCTTTCTCTTCCTTCTTTCTCTCTTTTCAAGATCAGTAAATATGTCCTCAGGTGAGGATTAAAAAATAAAAATAGTAAAAAGTAACAGCATCAAGGCAAACAAAGCTTGTCAGTTACAAGGGGACCCCCCACCAGGCTACCAGTGTGTTTCCCTGGAGAAACCTTCCATGCCCAGAGAGGGTGGGATGATACATTCCAATTGATGAATGAAATAAACCACTGGTTTTGGGCACTGGGCTGAAAGTGTTCTCATATCTGCCACGTTGAAAGCCCATGATGGCAATTATTATTTCCACTAAGAATTCTCTATCGGGTAAAGTTATTCTTGCAGAAGTAAAGGACAGTTAGAGAGTTTCCCAGACAAGTAAAAGTTGGAGTTTACCCCCAGTAAACCTGCCACCCAAGAAGTACTGGAAGCTCTTCAAGCTGAGGCAAAAGGATGCCAACTAGTAACATAAACACATAAGACCCATTGGTACAGGTAAGTGTGTTTTTAGAACATGCTGATACTGTCCCATGGTATTGTGTCATACATTTACTTTTGGTTTAAAGATTAAAGGGCAACAGGCTGTGGAAAAGCTGGCCTTTCAATTAGAGAACCTAATACTTCTTCCTGTGGCCATTCCTTGGGCAGCTTTTACAGGCAGGGTATTAAAATTTCAGTCCCTTTGTGATGAGTACCCTGATTTCTATTAACAGTCTACAGGATTTGAGGGATTTGCCCAGGTCCACGTCTATCTCCTTCCCTCATCTCTGAGAGAGGGTTATCCTGAATTACTCAGATGGGACCTAAATGCAAGAGACAGAAGAGGAGCCCTGGCTGGTGTGGCTCAGTGGACTGAGCACCAGCCTGTGAACCAAAGGGTCACCGGTTCGATTCCCAGTCCAGGCACATGCCTAGGTGTCATTCAAGGTCTCCTGATTTGGACAGGTGAGAGGCAACCTATTGCAGTATCTCTTGCACATCCGTGTTTCTCTCCTCTTTCTCTCTTTCTTCCTCCTTCTAAAAGTAAATAAATGAAATCTGTTTTGAAAAGAGAGAGACAGAAGAGAAAAGGACACAGACACACAGAGGAGAAGGCACACATGTGGAGACAGAGGCAGGAGTGGGAGCTGTGCAGCCACAGGCCAAGGAGCGCCTGCAGCCACCAGAAGCTGGAAGAGACACGGACAGACACTCCCCTCGAGCCTTCAGAGGAAGCACACACATGCATTCAGCTTGATTTGAACGCCAGGCCCCCACAACTGTAAGAGAATAAACTTCTGTTGGTTTACCCCCCAAATTTGGGATGATTTGTTTCGGTAGCCTTGGACACAGATGCGCTGCTCTTTGAGCCCATACCACATGGCTCCCTCTAGAGCTGCAGGTGTCTTCCTTGCCCTTCAAGGCCCACCAGTTCCTTCCTGCAAAGCCGAAGCTGACAACACTCAGAATCTCAGACGACTTGGGTCTAGTTGTGTAGGCTGTTCAAGGTGTGGGGAAGAAAGGGCAGCCTCCAGAAACAGCACAGTCTCAATGCAGAATTCAGAGCTTCTATTCTGTATGGTCCTCCCACTGGACACACAAATTAACACACTGTTAACCTAGAAAGAAAAGGGCTTTCAAAGTGGGAGTCAACAAGCATTGATTTGAGATCAGACAAACAAAAATGAGAACTAGCTACTAGGGAAGCCCTGATCCAGGCAGAAGCGAAAAAAAGTGTTCTGAATAGGAGACAAAAGACCATGGAGTATCTTTTGGCATCGATAAGCTTAACATAGAGATGTTAATTCTTTTCTTTTTAAAGATTTTATTTATTTATTTTTAGACAGAGGTGAAAGAAGGGAGAAAGACAGGGATAGAAACACCAACGTGTCTTTGCTTCTCATGTGCCCTCTACTGGGGACCCTGCCCACAACCCACGCATGTGCCAGGACTAGGAATCCAACCAAGGACTGAACCAGTAATCCATTGACCCACATCAGCTAAGACATAGTGATCTTAATTCTGAACCATGTTTTTAAATATTCAGCCCAGTAGTCATTAGTCCAGGAGTCATAATATCTAGTTTCCTGTTACCTTTCCAAAGAACCATTTGCTTCAGGCCCTGTTCTAGGTCACTTTGCCCAGTTTTAACATCCAGAGGTATGAGGCCAAGGGACGTGCAAGGCAGTTGCTCCTCTGGGGAGGCCACTCTGGCTCCACGTTAAAGTGACTACACTTGTATTGATTTTTACAACACAAAACTTGTGTTGAATCTGAAAAAAATCCAGGTATTTATACTCCAACAGCCCCACCCCAGCACCTGCAGGACCTGCAGACATTTTGGTCAGGGAGGCCGAGTGTGTGCAAACTTCAGAGCAGGGAGCCAGTGGAGCAGAGACCAGGCTTGAGGCCGTTGTCTGCCCCCAGGGCGCTGGGATGGGCCATTCAATGGTCCGTGCAGACAGAGCCCTAGTTCTGCTTTGAACAGAATGTTTAGTTCTCTGAGAACTGGAATGAGGCATCAGACTCTGCTTCCTTTCTCATGGAATGAAGGGATGTTCATAAGAGCTCTTATCAACATGCAGAGTCGCATAAATGCTTTTTATAAAGATTTTATTTGTTTTTAAAGAGAAGGGAAGAAAAGGAGAAAGAGGGAGAGAAAAACATCCATGTGCAAGAGATCTATTAATCAGGTGCCTCTTGCGCGCCCCCTGCTGGGGACCTGGCTGGGAACACAGGCACCTGCACTGACTAGAAATCAAACCAGCAACCTTTCCTTAGCAGGCTGACGTCAGTCCACTGAGCCACACCAGCCAGGGCTACATTGTACTTTCATTAAAAATGTTTAAGAATTATACATATGATGACAAGCTTGAGTTTCTCTGAGAATTTCGTTGACTAGACAAAGACTCTATACAGGGCCCAGCACAAATAACGCCCCTTGTTTATTACGAAATCTTTTATTACAAAATCATAAGCATGTAATTCTGTAACAATAATACTATCCTCAAGCAGATCACATGAATGTTCAAAGGAAATCTATAAATTATTACCCCCATCTTACTACCCTACCAACCACACTGGCACAGGCGTTACTTCTGCTGGACCCAGTACAATGGTAGCAATTCACCAGGACTTTGATCTGAATGCAGGTTCTTGCCCACAAAGGCCCTGCTGTGTCCCCACCATGTCCAGTGCTGCGTTGGTCACCATGGAGCTTTGGCTGTGCCTTGTTCCAAGAAAAGATGTCACCCAAGTGAGAAGAGAGCACTTCTTCATGGGTCAGAGTGGTGACAGGAAGGCTTTATTTTGAGAGGTGGCTGATGAGTCCTGTAACTTCTGTCCCTTTGTAAACACCAAGACTGATCTACAAACTGTGGAAAGAAACACAGGCATGAGGGTCGGTGACAGTCATTCAGCCTCCAGGACAAGCTGCTCTCCTGAACTCAGGCATGTGCCCTGACTGGTGATTGAACTGGCAACCCTTTGGTTCACAAGCCAGCGCTCAATCCACTGATTCACACCAGCCAGGGCAAAGTATGCTTTCATAGGGGAATAGTGTATGCATATTTTGAAATTTGGTGAAAGCGTGAAGAAAGAAGTGGTATATTTGTGCATTCACATGGAAAACTTTCCATGATGAATATCAAGACACATGAGAGCGCTGGTGTGTTTGGCTCAGTGGGATGAGTGACGTCTCGCAAACTAAAAAGTCACCTGTTCAATTCCCAGACAGGGCACACACCTGGGTTGCGTGCTGAGTCCCCAGTTGGGGGCATGCATGCAAGAGGCAACCAATAGATGTTTCTCTCTCATGCTGATGTTTTTCTCTCTCTCTTACCCCCTTCCTCTATCCTTAGAATCAACAAACATACCAAAAAAGTTTTCAAAAATTGCTCTGAAAGTCTTTTCTACAAAGTAGGATTTCAACATTGTGGACAATGTAATTCATGGAACTAAACATGGACTTATATTTACTTGGCTGCTAGGAAGCTCAGTTCGGATTGTACAATCTTACCCCATACAACATGTGCACTGCTAACTTGACCTCTTGCTACATCACGCTGAATTTTCTAGATACTTAATCTTCTCTATGTATTATTGTTAGCTGGTCATTTTCATCAGCTGTCTTGAACTTTCTGTACCAAAGCAGTAAAAGAAAGAAGAAAAGAAAAAAGAAAAAAAGAAAGAGAGAAAGAAAGGAAGGAAGGAAGGAAGGAAGGAAGGAAGGAAGGAAGGAAGAAAGAAAGAAAGAAAGAAAGAAAGAAAGAAAGAAAGAAAGAAAGAAAGAAAGAAAGAAAGAAAGAAAGAAAGAAGGAAAGAAGAGACAAAGAAGGGAGGAAGGATGGAGAAAAGAGGAAGGAAGGAGGGAGAAAAGAAGGGAGGAAGAGGTGGCACGACTACTGCTGAGAATCCACTGGGTGGCGGCTCTGGCAGAGGTGTAGGAAAGCAGGCGCATGATTAAGACTCGGAGCTGGGTCGCTCCCAGCCTGTGGTGGCAAGTAGAGCCTGTCCCTGGAGGCAGGTGAAGGACACACAGGCCTGGGTGCCAGGAAGTGGTCCAGCTGTTAAAACCCTTGCTACACATGAACTGGATGGCGTCCCAGTGAAGAGACGTGCACAGCAGGTCCAGTGTTCCCTCCAGAAGTCCTAGGAAACAGCAGCTATACAGTGAATTGATTGTCTCTATCTAAGCACCACTGATACCCTATTACAAGGTGATGAAAAGCTTCAGGTGAGTAACAGGCCAGTGAAAGAAATGCGTGCAGACCACAGACCCTCCTGGCATCTTAAGGAGGAGCACACATGCAGACCAGCCCAGGGCTTGACTGTTGGCCAAGCTCCAGAGAAGGTTCAGTTTCAACAGAGGCAGATGCAGGGTCGGAGGGTCAGGGTCAGGGGCGGGGTTCAGGGGCAGGCTCCAAGAGCAAGCAGGACTGCTTTGCCCACACAGCTGCTGGGTCTGGGTGCAAAATAGGGCTGAGACTTTTCCTGGAAGCCCGACAAGAAAGGTTATGAGGTGGAGAGGGAAGAAGCAGTCACTCGGCCCAGATCAGAAGAAAATGTCTCACATGGGTCTTGGCCTGTGTGTCACTGATGTAGCAGACAGTGACCCAAAAGGCACTTCCAGAAGAGGGAGTGTTTTATGCGTTTTGACAGACAAATGATTAAGTGGAGCCATGGGGACTGGGGCAGAAGTGAGTGCTGATGGTAGCCACAGCTGAGTCCAGGCTGGGCTGGGGGGCTTCGTCTCCCACTCACTGATGGGCTAAGATGCTCAAGCTCTCCACCTCTGGTCGCACATCCACAGAATGGCCATTTGGGTGGGGAGAGAGAGAATGGGTGGGAAGTTATCCAGAGAGCCTGCCATCGGGGCTGCTTAATGCAACTGGTTAATAGGTGGTCTCTCCACCAAGTGTCTTAAAGATGATGAAATTTGACACTGAATTAGGGTATAATCTAGCCTCCTAAGCCTCAGTTTCCTTGTATCTCAATGGGCATAGTGATGCCTACAATCACTTCCTGGGGTCATCATGGAGGTCAAATGGGACAGGATTGGTACTCACAAAAACCCTGCCTGTAATTCAATCATAGAGACGGAGAAACACCCCAATGTCTCTTGCTCAGGCCTTTTCTCCCTCCCGCATCTTCTTTTCCAAGGAAACTAAACTGACTTCTTCATGGGCATTGGGTCAAGGACAGATCACTCAAGCCAGTGGTCAGCACACGAGAGCCCAGAGTTCTAAACCAACCCACGCACGCCCTGTTTCTGTACGGCCTGTCAGGTAATGGTTTTCTCATATTTTAATGGCTGACAGAACCAAAAATCAAAAGACACGAAATATTCCGGGATACGTGAAATTTGAAATGATGAAATTTCAAATTTCTATGTAGTTCTGTACGTAATGGTCTATTGGAACAGTCATATTAATTTGTGGGCTTTTCTTTTAAATTGCTGTGGCTGCTTTAATTGCTGAGACCCTTTGGTCTTCGAAGCCTAAAATACTTAATATTCAACTCCTTAAAATTTTTTTATTAAGATTTTATTTATCTTTAGAAAGGAAGAAAAGAAGAGAGGGAGAGAAATATCAATGTATAGTTGCCTCTTTATGTCCCCTGTGGGGAACTGGCTTGCAAGCCAGGTATGTGCCCTGCCTGGGAACTAAACCATGATCCTTTTGTTCGCAGGCCTGGGCTCAGTCCACTGAGCTACACCAGACAGGGCCACTACTGAGCTCTTTACAGGAAACGTTTGCTGACCCCTGATCTAATTGACAAATCACCAGATGTTCTAGACCCCAACTTCCCTTTGCATTGATCCAGAGGGTAACACAATGCCCTTCAAATCCATCCAAACTCTTGTATCATCTAAGTTGCTGATGTGGTAAGTTACACTGGTTGACATTTGATTATTAAGCCTGCAGTCCAGGGGTAAACCATACATGGTAGGTATGTATGATCCTTGAATACATGGTTAGATTCAACCTGCTAAAACTTCATTTATAAATCTTGATCTATGTTCATGAGAGATGATGGGTCTCTAGATTTTCCCCCCATAACTTGCAATGATCTTGTCTGGTTTTGGTATCAGGGCACTGCTGGATATGTGGAATGAATTGTACAGTACTTCTTCCTGTTTCATGCTTTGGGCAGACACAGCAGGTGCTCAATGATGACTCCATGGGTGAATGGGAGGATGGGAAATGAACCAACATGGGATGCAAACAGTGTTCAGTCTAGAAAAAAAGCATAATTTAAAGGACACGTTGTGAGCTGAGGCCACATCATCGATGAAAGCAGCCTGACTCACATTTGCTGCCCCTCAGCTTCACTCACTGATGAGTTGAAAATCCCTGTCCCTGTTTGACTGGCAAGGGGCCCACTAGGTTGTTACTTGTCAAAGGTCTTTGGTGGACAGAGTTGGTGCAAACTAGATGCACTGTCAGTCTTCTTCCCCCTGATCTCAGAGCAGCCATGACACTGACTCCACACACATGCACCAAGCCTGCTGGCCCAGTAGCCATCACTGCTGGCTGTGCAGGGCTCTGGAGCCTGTGCACCTCTGGGTCATGAAGAAGTGTCTGAGGTCTGATTTCCTCTGGCATCACCCTGGAGAGGCAGGTGTGGTCACATGTGGGGAGAGCTCTAGGTTGTCCAAGTCTGGGTGTGTGGGAGACCTTTAAGAAGGGACTGCTTTCTCTGATCCCAGGGACACTGGGCAGATCACTAGGGGAGTCATACTGGAAAGTCATGCTGAATGTAGATCCTCAGTTATCCTTCAAAATGACATTTCAGGGTGTAAATGAAGGGCTGATCATTTACACCGAAGCAGGAGGTGACTTACCCCTGGAGTCCAGGGAGACCACCACTTGTGTTCGGTGTGTTCATGAAGAGAGGATGATTTTGTAGGGTGAGGGGGTTGCATGTGAAATACACGTTTTCTGTCTGAGTGCCTGGTACCCATTTCTGTGAGACAAAGGCACACATGCCACCTGTCTGTCCACATCGTCCCAGCACACACCCAGTACCACATTCCCATGTGCTCCAAGGCCACCTCCCACTAATGTTTTCCTGCCAGGAACCGCTGAGAAGCGCCCCCCCCCCACACACACACACTTCCTGTAGAATCTTTTCTCTGGGCGGGCACATTTCCGGTGAGTGTTCCTACAGGACAGAGCTTTCAGAGCAGAAAGGTGGAGCTGGGAGGGAGCCATACCCAAGTCCAGAGTTACCTCCACCAGGGTGGGGCAGGACAGAGACAGCAGGAGATGCTGGGGAGGGACCTGGGCTGGATGCAGAGGCCAGCCCTGCCACTGCAGACCTGCTCAGGGTGAAATCAGGTGAGGTCCCAGAGCCAGAGATTCCATCAGTCACTCCCCCTTGTCCTTCCTTCATCTGCAGTCCGGCCATGGCCTCACCAATGCCTGCAGATGCCCAACTGTGAGGTCCACACTCCCGCACGTCAGCCCAGCCCTACCACTGTGCCTCCAGTATGCCCACTGTTTGACTTCGTGAGACCTTTATCGTCCCTTCTAATTCACTTCCTCCCAGCCTGAGTCCTGCCCAACTTCACCTCCTTCCCCCTCACTAGTGCCCCCAGGTCCCTGGAACTTTGCCTGTGACCTGCGCTCATATCTGTTGCTGGTCAGCTCCCTCTGCCATGCCTACCGCCTCTGTCCCACTGTCACCCCTCACATGTTGGTGTCTGTGTTTCCAAGCCTGTCTCAGTTCTGAAAAGAGCAGACTGAGCAGGAGGGTCAGTGCTCCCACAGAGAACAGGAAGGGGGGAGAGGGGAACCCAGGCTGGTTAACTTTTTGGGATGTCACAAATCCCCTGAGATCTGGGGAAGATCACGGGGTTCTCTGCAACGTGCACCGCCCCGCCCCACCTCCCCATGTCTGCAGACAGTTTCAGGGTCTCCTTCACCACAAGCTTATCTCTGCAGACACCCATGGCCTCAGGTTCTGAGACCCATAAACTAGGGACTTGTAAGGAAGAGATAAATGGAGGGTTGAGGCAGGGGGAGTGGCTTCTCTCACCTGCCACTCCAGGATTCCTTCTCTAGCCTGAAAACCAAAACCTGGGAAGAGGTTGAAATCACAGAACAGGGGCCCAGGAGAAAGCGTGAGAGGAAAGCTCTGCTGTTACAGCACTATTATCCAGTGTCCCAGTGTTTCCATGTCACAAAAAGCAGACTATGCCGTGGCTGATAGAAGCCTGGAATGCTTGGCTCACAGGTTTAAGTGAAGGCGGGAGGCTGAGGGAGACACCCACAGGGTCCTCCCTCTAGTGGGTCCACACACCTTCAGAGAGCTCTTGAGACCTGCAGTTCCTCTCCTCACCAGATGTACTAACAGGGTTTCAGGATCCGAATGCCCATCCTAAGCCCCTGACCTGTCTGAGGACTGACAGTGAACTGAAGTTCAGCTGCTTGCTCCTCAAAATCTAACAATCAAGAGACAGAGGCAGGTGGAAGGAAAAAGCAGGTCGAGGAGACGGCCGGCTCCCATCACAGTGACCTTCTCACGTCTCAGTGCAGGCAGGGCTGTTAGGATGGAGCAGGGAAAGGCAGAACATAGAAAACTAGAGCCGGTGGTGGGCGCTCTGTTGAGGGCGTTACACGCGAGTCCTCACAGTGGGCACCCAAAGTCCTTGCAGAGCTCAGAGTCAGGCAAGCGAGGGTCTGATTTCTGTCACCCTGCTTTTACACCATCCTGGTGTCACAGTGTAAATCTCCAGGCGTTGGAGTGCCTGAAGGTCGGAGTCTGCTTGTTTGGAAATTAGTTCCTAGATTATGAAGCAAACAGGCTGCTTGTGGTCACATGTTTGTAAACAGGGCATCATTCACAGAAAGGGTGTTGAAAAGACGGTGGGTGGGTTGCTGGATCAGCGCTTCAATCAGAGGATGGGGAGATGCCCAGCCCAGCCGCTCCCATTGGCCTGCCTGATCTCCTGTCCAGTCTGGAGCCCAGAGAGCACACCCGTGGCTCACACCTTGGAGCAGGATGCACCAGGGGGAGTAGGGGGGAGGCCTGAAGAAAAGACAGGACACTTGCCCAATTCTGAATCAGAAACAGAAGATTCAGTGTTGGACACAGGGGTGCGGAAGGTACAGAACAGCCCTGGCTCCTTGCTCCGGGGGATGAGCTGTACCTGAAAGGCAGGGTCTCTACTAGAACTCTCTTGTTGTACCCCCACCCCCAGTACTGAGCGTCCCTATCTGAGTGAGAAACAAGGTCGGGGACATTCATGCTGAAGGAAGGGGCTGGCCCCTGGGTCCTGTGGAGGTGCAGATGGGGCCAGAAAGTCTTGGAGCTGGAGGCCAGGTGAGATCAGGGCACATCCCCCAGGGGCTTGTTGTCTCCCAGGAGGAAAGTGCTAGTTCCTGGGGAAAACCCTTACTGGATGAAGTGTTGCTTTATCTTGGCCTCTCACTTTTATTTCCATTGCTATGAAGTCTTTTCAGTAAATTGAACTTATCCCCTGGAGTCTCAGTGATGATTTGTACACACTCTAAGGCCCTTGCTGGCTCTCCCATCACCTGCCCCTCCTCCTCCGAAGACTGGAACACACAGTAAGAAGGCGAGTTTCTCCACCCAGGGTCTCCTCCTTCTGACTTCAGTCTGTTTCCCAGTGTAGGGAAGGGATGCTAACACCTCCCTCCCTGGAAGGTGTGAGAAAACTACCCCTTGGCTGGTGATGAGGGGGATTCAGGCCTGGACTGGCTGCTGAGGAAAGGGGGAGGTCTCTGGCAAGGGTCCTGGCAGCCTTGCCCTAGGCTATACCCCCCATTTTCTGGGGGCAGAGGGGGGAGGCAGGGTCCCTCTGCAGCACAGGCTGGATGTAGCTTAGGGAGGTTGTTATTGTCTCCTGGGTCTCACTTCCCCTCCACTCAGCCTGTGGCTCCCTTCATCTCGCCCTTCACACAAGAGTTCAGGTGTGGACAGAACAGAACAAAGCCTCCAATTTTATATTCTCTCTCTCTCTCTCTCTCTCTCTCTCTCTCTCTCTCAGACGCCAAGTACTTTTGAAACTAAGAAAAGGTGTTGTTAATTTGAAAAAAGTATTTCACCTGTCCCACATGATGAAAATCAACTAACACCGGAAATCAAGTAAACACCCAAACAGAACATTGCAGGGATCCTTTGTTAAGAGTCGATATCATAACCAGAAACCACTCACCCCAATATTTCCTTCAAAAGACTGGTTTGATGGGAGGAATCCCCGCCCTTCAGCTTCCAACAGTGACAAATCCCTGAGGAGACCAATGCCTCATGTGGACTAACAGTCTGAGAGACCTTAACGCCTGCTCCTCTCACTTCTCATGTTCCTAGCGCCAGGGTCAGGGGCAGCTGGCAGGGGAAACATGTCAGACCGGGTTCTCTCTGTCACCTCCTGGGCTGTGTTAGACAGGACAGCACTGACCATGCAGTGTTCTTGCTGGAAAAGTCTGTCCTCAACTTAACCTCGAGGTAATTGGGTGACAACTGCAGAATTGAGAACATTAAAAAGGGCAACTGGTCTCTCCTTCAACATTCAGTGTCACCACAAATAAAGCCCCAAAGGACTACAAAGATTGTGTCACTGTCTTTAGTCCTTTGGGAACAAAAACTCTTCGTCTATGTTTTGTGACTGTCTTTCGTGGTGGCGATGCTGACGTGTGGTGGGGGGTGGTCAGTTGTAGGGCTCAGTGGTCTGCACTCTGAAGTTGCCTGATCATTCCTTCACAATGCGATTCAGGCAGCACTTTGGCCAGGAACACTGCCTAGTGCATGCTGTGCGCCCCTAGTACAGCCCACATGGAGGCTACGGAGGTCTGGCTCTGGGTTTGGACTTCTCGTTGGATGGGTACCCAATGCCTCAGTTGCCAGCACACATCTCTGCTGTTTTTCTAGACTCACAGAGAAGGAGATTGGACAGAAGCTTTCTAGGCTTTTGTTCCTCATTCATAGGGGCCAGCAAGAGATCCACCCCATTTGACTCTGCCCTGGTGGCCCCTGGGCTGTGTCTCATTCCCGTGTTGGTTGCACCCAGCTTCTGGGGCCACCCTCTCACCGCCACAGACTCCTCCCTATCATTGCCCATGTTTTTCATCCCCTTTAGTCCTGACACGAAGGGAGTTCCCACCCTTTTTCTTTCAGCACATCTGTGTTTAAACTGTGTCATTTCGGCACTGTGATTGTTTACTGCAAAAAAGGGACGAGCTCTAACTTCCCTGGAAAGGGAGCACTAAACTCGGTTCTCAGCCCCCAGTTCTAGTGAATTGTATCACTTTGTAGCTGTCAGACATACCCACCCCACAGAAGCACTGATAGACAGACAGATACACTCATCCCATAGAAACACTGGTAGACAGACACACCCACCCCACAGAACCACTGATAGACAGACAGATACACTCATCCCATAGAAACACTGGTAGACAGACACACCCACCCCACAGAACCACTGATAGACAGACAGATACACTCATCCCATAGAAACACTGGTAGACAGACACACCCACCCCACAGAACCACTGAGAGACTGACAGATACACTCATCCCATAGAAACACTGGTAGACAGACACACCCACCCCACAGAACCACTGATAGACTGACAGGTACACTCATCCCATAGAAACACTGGTAGACAGACACACCCACCCCACAGAACCACTGAGAGACTGACAGGTATACTCATCCCATAGAAACAACAGGCACATATACTCATTCCATAGAAACAGTAATAGACAGACAGATACACCGGTCCCACAGAACCAATGATACAAACACACACATAGAACTAATGGGAGACAGACACACCTGTCCCAATAGAACCGATGATACACACATACACACTGAGAACCACGTTGGGAAGCACTTCTCAATGACCAATGATGTTTAACGTCTGTGGAGTGGATGCCGAAGGAAAGTCAGGCACTACAACAGCATGTGAGTCCTTGCAGGCTAGTGAATGGTCTCCCCATGGTCCCTTATGTGGAAGTTCCTCAGGCAGTGTGTTTATTCTGGGTGTGCCCCTGTTTGGGGCGGCCTTCCTTCTCTCTCCATCGCCTGGAGCCAGACCATGTTGTGTAGAGAGACTTCTGCAGTCTGAGCGATCACAGTTCCTGAAACTTGGTCCACACCTTGGGTCCTGATGTCTAAATATTGTCACGTATCTTCCAACACTTTCTCTGATTCTGTTTGAGTCGTGCTTTGCCTTCACTACACTCCTAAGCTCTACATGTAGCTTACAATGGGCTGTTCTTTGCTGACAGCAATGGAGTGTAATCTTTCAGAGGTTTTCAGCCAGAGCTCAGGTCCTGGAGAACAAGAAGGAGATGCGGGCCTGGGGATGCCTGCCAGCGTCCTGCGGGGCCTTCTGTTCAGGTCGCCTTTGGGGTGTGTTTCAGTTGAGGTTGCCGGACCTGTCCTAGTGGGCTCTGTGGAGGCCTGGCACCTTTGGTTGCCTCCGGTTTTGATCAGTAAAACCACCTGAGATTTTTGTTTCAGAAAAGCCTGTGCCTCCCAAATCTGCGACATTGAAGAGCCCTCCCAAGGGATTGGATATGACCGCCATTAATGGGTGAATTATGATGTGGTGAGTGATTGCACACCTTGTTGTTTGAATGTCTCTGAAACTCAGAAGTGTAGACTGTAGATAAAGTACTGAAAGGATAAGGAAATGAAAATAAAAACCACACATGTAACCACCATTAATGATTTGGTACATTTCCTTCCAATCTCTCAATACATCATAATCTTATATTTTTTAAATCATTGATATATACAATTCTACCTTGTTCTTGTCACATAACTTGGTATTGTGACAATATTCCCATAAGAAGTCTTCAAAAACTAGAGATTAAAAATTTATTCAATCTGTTTTGAAGACGTTATGTGTATCTAATGATAGGTTTATATTTGGAATAGACTGTAAGTACTTTAGATCAATGTAGTTGATCTATCAAACTACGGATCAATATAGTTTCTTTATGTCTTAACATATTCTTTCCTGGGATTGGGGGTGTGTGTACATTTATATACATATGCGTGTATATAAAAATATCACATAGTGTGAAATTAGAGTAGATTGTGTAAGCATCACACACAGTAAAGTCAAGTATTTCAGAATGCAGGAACTTACTGCATTTGGGAATTTACCACGAGCACTTTGGGACCTTAAAGCACATCTGCGACATTCAATCCAGTGTCCAACCCAAGTCTCCTTTGTCCCAACACAGTCGCACATGGTACAGAAAGTATAGGATGATGTTCTTATTTGGATAAAGTTTTCATTGCTATTATGTATCTACTCGGTGTATGTCAGCAAAGTACACTTTTTAAATATGATTATGTTTTGAATTGTGTGCAAATGTGCATTTATTAATTCCCTCCTGCCTCCTATTTTTCATTTCCTTGATTAGAGAATATAGAAATCTGAAAACATGAGACCTCTGTGTTTCTGAAGGAATATAACAGCTGACAGGTGTTCTTTTTTTACAGCAGACCTTCCCGTGGGCTTTATTTTCTGTACTTTTATTAAGAAATGCTGAAATATTGGCCTGACTGGTGTGGCTCAGTGGGCTGGGCATCACTCTGTGGACAGAAAGGTCACCGGTTTCATTCCCAGTCAGGGCGCATGCCTAGGTTGAAGGCCAGCTCCCCAGTTGGGGGTGTTCAAGGGGAAAATGATCAATGTTTCTCTCCCTCTTTTCCTCTCCTGTCCCGGGCTAAATAAACTGTAAAAACATTTTTAAAAGAAAGGGTAAAAATTTTGACAGAAATGAATGAGGCAGGTCTGCCATGCTGACCTGTTGCCACAGTCTTCGCCGTGAGTCTGCACATTCAGCTTCCTTCTATGCAGGTACCTTCCATCTGCCCCAAACCTTACAGAACAAGTCGGCCTCAGGGAAAAGGCACTCAGTTCACTGGTGAGGGCTAAGTGCCCACTCTTTGCCAACCCTGCTGGAGGCCTTGGGCACAGAGCAAGGTGGAAAGGGGCCCAACGTCTCTCTTGTCAGCATATGTGCTAGTGCACGGACGCCATTCAATGTTTCCTCTCCCCTCTGGTGTCCATTTCACTGCATCCTCTGGCCATAAATTCCCTTTACCACGTCTCGTTCATAATGTTCTGCGGGTGATACCCCTGTGTGTATACCATGAGCTGTCTTCATGTCCTTGAATCCATCAAGCCCAGATCTTGCTTTCCTGAGAAACCCTGCAGGGGAAATTTCCCTCTGCCTCCCTGTTTTGTCTGTTTTTTCCCCAATCTCTGCCTCAGCCAACTTCCAGGGCTTCTGTGTCCTCACTGGTCTTGCACCCCGACTCCCAGGGTTCGTCTTCCTGTCCTGGCTCTGCTCAGCTCCTCATGTCCTCTGCAGTCCTGTGCCTGCTGGATGTCTGTTCCCAAGATGCGATTCTGCCATCTTCTGTGCTTTTCAGAGAGGAATGGGTTATACGTGTAGTTCTGTGCGTGTAGCCAGAAAAGACAGTGAAAGTCTCTTCATGGGTTTTCAAGGTTTCTTACTAAGAAAACGTAACTGGGAACGGGTGCAGCTTCCTTTTCCTCTTGCATTCTGCGAGATGAAGAAACCCTTTTCTTCTGGGAAGGGTTTCAGGAGGAGAATAAAGAGATCATGATGCATAGGGATGTTCCGAGGAGGGAGCTACTTATTTTCTGTTAGAGTTTAAAGTAGTCCCTTTGTGGTTTTTGTGATTTCACCTTCTGCCGCAGCCAGGCAGGGCCAGGTCTGGTGGATGGGGCCTGGGTGGCCCATAACAGACACCTGTCATGGAGGGCCAGCAGGTGCCAAACAGCTGCTACCCTCAGCTGGAGGGCAGTGCTAGGAAGTCTTGAAAGGATTGGCCAGTTGTTCAGGCCCCTCCCCTTGCCCTTTGCCCTGTCTCTGCCCACGTGCTGGTGCTGGTGCTGGTGCTGGCACTGGTCAGTTGGTGTTTCCATGGAGACATCAGAACTCCTGGCTACAGGTAGCTCAGTGCCTGCTAGAGACCCAGAGGAGTAGGAAGCAAAGGGGACGCTCTCCCCTTTTCTACTCTCTTGTCGGCTCGTTTGGCGCACAACTGCCTCCAGATGGGAAACTTGATTTCCAAGTTTTATAGGAGATTTTGCCGCTGGCGCTGTCACCAGCCTTTGCCCAGTGGCCATCGTCCAGTGGTTTTCCCGGTCCACTGCGATGATGCCTCGCCTGGCCGGGCCCACCCCGCTGCCCCTGCACCTGTGGTGCGCCCTGGTCACAGGCCCTCCCGCCGGGATCGGGCGCCCTTGTCTTCTGGGTTTTACATCGCGCCCAGAAGGCCCTGCCCTCTTCCGCAGACAACACGCTTCCCTGTGGGGGTCCTCCCCTCGGTCAGCTGGAAGGACCCTCCAAAGAAGCCCCTGTTGCCCATGAGAAATTCCAGGATGTTTGGACCCTCGAGAATGGTCCACATCCCTCCTGTGAGACGCAGGCTTTCTCTCCTGCTGCCACCACTGGAGCAGGGAGCCATGGCTGAGAAGCCAGTCCCCTCCAGTGCCACCCCATGCCCTTGTCCAAAGGAGGCGGAGGTGGGAGTCGGAGCAGAGTCCCCAGCACTGATGGAGAAGAACAGAAACAGTGTGGTCCGGCACAGCCAACAGAATCACGCAAACAGCCCAGATAAGAGTGGGGATCTGCCACTCACACCTCAGTCCCTGAGGACCGAGGGAGGCCTCAGGTCTTGCAGGCCACCCACAGAGGAAGTGCTGGGTGAAGACCCGGTGCCGCCCAGCGTGCCCGCCTCTCCAACGCTGGGCAAGGAGATGGACAGCGAGGAGCCAGCGAGCCCCTCGGCCTGCAGGAAGCCGCGCAAACGGAAACGTCCGGAGACTCCTCCACTGCTCTGTGATCCAGGTGAGCTGCCCCCACCTCCCAAGGTGCCTCCCCTTGCTAGGGACAAAGACCTGGGCACCTTGAAAAGTAAGAAGACCTTGGAGGACAAAGCAGAGGGCGCAGCTGACAGCAGTGCCACCACGCCTGCCCCTTCTGTCTGTGCTCCTGGCTTGGGGATGGCAGACACCCTGCCCTTGGCCCCTGAGACTGGGCAGAGCTCTGCCACCATCTCGGCCAAGGCAGCTGCAGATGTGAGCTCTCAGCCAGTGTTCCATGGGGACGAGGACATTGAAATGGACACGACTCCCCCTTGCTTTGCTGCCACAATCATACCTTCCAACGATGATGAGGAGGACATAGAAATGGACACTACACCCCCCTGCTATGCCACCACAATCCTCTCTTCTCCAAATTGCGATGCGAGATCCATGCCGGTTTACCAGATCCAGTACAGCGGGGGGCACAGGTGCCCTGCAGGTGCCCTGCCAGCCGGCCCCCATTGAAGGGCTGCTGCCCTGCCTCAGGCCATCCTCTTGGCCTCTGATCCACACTGCAGCCAACCCCAGGGACCCCCAAAGGTCAGCAGAAAGGAACATCCCTCCCCAATGCCCCTATTAGCACTGGATGACCACTCATGGTGTTTGAGTTTTCACCAAGACACCAGCACTGCACACAGGGTCTCCCTGTTGTCCAAACATCTGCAGGCCCACTGGTGGTTCTGTGCCCCGAAGCTCCCATGGTGGGAGCAGTGCAGTCAGTTTGTCCAGCCCAGGCCCACTCATCCTGAGGCGTCCAGAGCGTCCACTCTAGAGATGGACTGAGGAAGGCCCAGTGCTGCCTCTAGATCTCCTTGTGGCCATGTGGCCGGGGTCCCTCTGGCCAGCATGGCTGCTGCAGGAGGGGGAGCACACCCCACCATGGCTAGGTACCTGCCTGCTCCTCCTGGAATCGGATCACCTGGAGCCCACCTGTCCGCAACCCAAGTTTTGTGATGATGGAGAGTAGACACCATTCCCACAACTGAAGTCACCAGTGCTCACGCTCGCTGTCTGTGAACATCTCCTGCATATCCAGGGCCATTGCCATGGAGAACAAAGGTATGTTGTTCCTGTTCTCACCATGCAAGGCTGTCTCCGGTGACTTTTTTCTTTGCTTTTAAATAGTTTATAGGATGCCACTCACTGGTGTGACACAAAATTACCTCGTGATTCTTATTCAGTATCTAGGGTTTAGTTTGTCATCTTCAAGGAAGTCACCTTTCTCACGCATCTGGTGAACATACCCAAAAAGTGTCCCTCAAGTGAGTCTTCTTTGCATTCATCTGGAGTTCTAATTGCTCAGTTTCATTGAAAATAGCACAAATTTATTTTATTTTTCCATTCGAATAGAGTGAAATTTGAATACAAGTATTTCACTTCTAATAGCCTGATAGTGTTTAAGTGATTTTAAATTTTTGGCTTTTGGTGTCTTTGTTAATGTATGTCAAGCAAATTCGCAGTTCTTTAAAGAGCTGTGATTGGTGGTGTGTGGAATCCCAGAGTGTATTCCAGTCAGTTAGAAATGGAGGCTGCACACATTACACAGCCTCACCTCAATATTACACTTGTGTTGGCCTCTTAATACTCTTACATGTAAATATATACAAATGCAATATTTTCTTACCTCAAAATCTGGACCAAGAAAGAATTAATTAAGACTAAAAGCAGTATGTGTTTTTCCTAATAATACATTAGTATTTGAAGAATTAATTGGCAGTCAAGTGTTATTAAAGTGTTATTGAATTATAGCAAATTATGGTAAGTTAAAAAGAAGTCATACTGGAATTTTAATTAAATTTAGCTTCAATTTTTAGTGACTCTCTGCTGAATCCCTTATTCCATATTAAAATTATTTTATCCATTTGTCTAGTATTGGAAGGGAAGACTCAAGGGGAATAATGCAGAAATAGATGGGATGATATTTTTAAACTTTCATTTTCATCATTTTCTTTCTTTTTCCTTCAAATATGAAAACACACATTTCCTTCTTGTCTTTGCTTTTTGCTTTTTATTCTTTATTCCATCTTTAAACTTTAGTTTTTAGTCAATACTTTTATGTTAGAGACTGGTGCAGTAATATTTCTCCACGGAGAATTAGTATTCTGTTTAGTACACTAATTGGTTGGGATGTGTAATGCAAAGACAGGGAAGGGTAGCTAACTGTAGATATCTGGTTGAATCATTTATTTACTCTGGAAATGCATATTTAATACATAATTGGCAGATTCTAAGAAATGCAGTGAAGTTGCAACGAGACTAAGACACAGACATACTGTGATTCAAATGAGTGCAAGGCGCCTCAGTGTGTTCACACGGCTTCACCAAAACCCCACATGCTGTGGCTCACACATGACAGAATGCACTAGCCACAGTTCTGGGGGCTTTGAAGTCCAAGGACAAGGTGCGGGCAGTCTGTGTCTAGGGCGGGTCCTTTCCTGGGCTGCTGCCTGTTCACTGTCACCTCACACCATAGAATAGGTGAGGGGACTCTCCCAGGTCTCTTTCCCAGGGCACTGAACCCACTCACCAGGCTCCGCCCTCATGACATCCCCACCTCCCCAGGAACCCTCTTCACATTCGAACACATTGGGGAATAGGATTTCAACATAGGGATTTTAAGGAGAGAAACCCCCAGTCCCATGCATGGGGATTCTGTAAACACTAAATGAAAACACATAGATAATCGATTACTTAGGTAATGGCCAAGGTAGGGCAACCTGATTCAGTGCTTTGTGGCTGTGCCTGGCAGAAGGGATTAGAGAGAGGTCAGTGCCCCTGCCTAGCTTCTGGTGGTGTGCCTGGCACTTGCCGGGTTTCCAGTCACCTCACCCACTCTCTGTATGGAACTGGCAGCCTTTCAGCTGTGACCCTGGTGCTGACTCCCAGAGTGTGTGGGTTTATGTCTGTTCTAAGGCCATGTGGGCCTTTTTCAGGGAGTCTCCTGAAAATCCAGCAGTTTCTTCTGCCACCCCAACCCCCACTGGTTTTTACAGTAGAAGTTATGGGGATTTCTCTTCCCCATGTCGGGTCCTGGCCTGGCCTGGGGCTGGGACTGCCCATTCCACCACTGCTACTTCTGCTTCTCCCTGCCACACCGAGTGTCCTCCCCTCCCCACTCCATCTCCATGTCTCCGCCCCTCCAACCTGTCAGGATGAATGTAGCTTCTTTAAACACTTCATTGTCAGACTTCCATACAGTTCGATTTTCTGACAGTTAGGGTGTCCTTTTATTTTGAAGTTTAGTTGTAATTCTTTCTGTGGTTGCATGAGGAGGGGAAGTGGGCCTACTTATGATTCCATCTCGACTGGAAGTTGCAAAACAACCTCATTTCTAGCATCCTTTGCAAAAGGAACCTCAGTAGACTTTTGTTTTGTAGTCTTTTTTAACAAAAAAAAAAACAACTCTTTTTAAGCACTGTTTCTATTTTACAGACTTTTCTTTTTTTTAACCTATCCATAAAAATGCTACTTTCTATTCTGCCTCTTAATTTTGCTCTTTGGTCACAAAAATTAAGGAGGCTTCTTGTACTGTGCCTGACACCTTGCTCTAGTAGGTGTTTCTTAGGGACTGCTCAGCCAAACTGTCATATAACAAACAGGAACATTGTCATGTAATAAACCTACAGTTGAGCTTAGGCATGTTTTTCATTGTTTGTTTCTGTTTCCTTTGCATGTTCGGTTCCTGTGAGCTCAAACTCATAAGACAAGGTCATCATCATCTTTTATTTGTCTTCTTGAGTCATTCAACCAACATGTAGTGAGCACCTGCAATGTGCCAGGGCTCTTCCCCAGGTTCTACGTTGTGGAAATGAAGCATAACCAGTATCTGAGATCGAAGGTAACTGAAGGAGGGGGGCTGAGAGTGACCATGGGAGAAAAGTGTGTTTTGTAGGGGGCGTCCAGGGAGAGACTCTCCAGGGACGTGCACCGGAGCAGAGGCCTCACTGCAGGTAGAGCAGAGGGAGTCCTGCAGATGGTGGAGGTGCAGCCTTTCAGAGAGCGTCCCAGGACATGGTGGCAGATGGGGCGCAGCGCTGAGGCTCCTTCCCCTGCTCAGGGAACAGAAAAGGAGCCAGTGTGGCTTGAGCAGAGCAGTCAGCACAGAGCAGTGGGGAAGGAGATCAGAGAGGGTGTGAGCAGTGATACCAGGCAGTATCAGTTGGCCACAGTGAGGGGTTCATTTTTATTTTACTCTGAATGAACCTGAAAGTTGCTGGGGTCACCTGAGCCAAGGAGTGACACACGATCTGATGGGCATCTTCAAAGCTTATTGTACCCACAGACTGTACTAGTTTTGTTAACACTGTGTCAAACGACTACACATTTAGTGGCTTAGAACTGCACATGTTGAGGTTGTCAGAGTTTCAGTGGATCCAGGGTTGGAGAGGAGGGTCCATTTAGCTGGGTTCTCTGTTCAGCATGACATTAGTCTAAAATCAAATGCCACTGGAATTGCAGGGTCCTATGGGCTGAATTCATGTCCTTGTGGTTGCAAGATTGAGGTCAAGGTCCCCAATTTTTGCTTGTGGATTTTTTCATCTTAGGAATTTTCTCCTACTGTGGTAAAATAATTCATAACATAAAATTGATCATTTAACCATTTGTTAAGTGTGCAGTCCAGGGGTGTTAAGTACACTTGTGTTGTTGCAAATCATCTTCAGACGTTTTTAACCTGCAGGTCTGAAACTCTGTACCCACTGAACAACTTCCCTTTCCTCCCTCCTCCATCTCCTGCTTTCTGTCTCCATGAGCTTGGCAACTGTGTATGCTGTGTGTAAGTGGAATCGAGTGGTGTTTGCCTTTTTGGAGACTGGCTTATTGTTTGTTTTTGCTGCCTGTCAGCCTGGTGCCAACCTGGGGTGATGCATAGAGGGGTAGGAGGGTGGAACAGAAGCAGCGGCCTGGTGAGAAGGAGAAATGAGCTGGACGTGAGAGGTGTGGAGCAGCTCAGAGAGAAGACTTTTCTTCCCTCCCCTCCTCCGACCCTTCACCCCTCACCCTGTCCCCTCACTCCCTTTATGTATCTCAGGGAAACAGAGCTTCGGGGCAGTGGCCTCTCAGGGCACCAGCTGCTCAGGGCAGATGGTGGCTGGCTTCTGCTCTGAGGGTCCCAAAGTTTATGGTCTTGGTGTAAGTTTGCATCTGTGGTGGTAAGACGCACTAAGTGTTGTACATGATGCAGGCACAATTTCAGCTTCCAAAAAGGCAGCTTATTTTTCAAAAGTTCATCAATAAATTTCTCAATGTACTTTAATAAAAGAAAATTCAGTTGAAATTTGTAATTCTCATTTTTAGAAATTTGGTTGCAGGTTAGATGGCCATTGACCAAGTGGCCCCTGAGCACAGAACGCCAGCCCTGCGTGGACCCCGACTGTAGACAGGCCCCTGCTGATCCTGCCTCCTGCTGACACAGGTCTGCCTGCTGCCTGTCCTGCTTTTCTTCTGCCAGACTTGCCAACTCTAGCAAATGCGAATACAATTAACCAGTTCAATTTAGATTCTAGACCATGAACAAGTAGCTTGTTAGCATCAGGACATCCCATGAACTACTTAGCCATGCTTACACGAAAGTTACCTCTGAAAGCTGACATTGAACTGGGTGTCCTGTACTGTATCTGGCAACACCACCTGTCCCAAGTGTGTGCCCACATTATTCATTTGAACACACACACACACACACACACACACACACAAAATCATTTGTGTTTTTTTTAGTGGAAATTAATGTCATGAATGACTGCCGACACAGTGGAGGAGTTTCAGAAAGAGTGTTCAAGACACGCAAGACAGCTTCCCATGGAGAAACAAACACGTCTTCTGATGGGTCAGAACATAGTCAGAAGGACAGAGTTTCCAACTGAGATAAGTCAATGTGTTCACTGGTTACTGCTTCATTTTATGAATCATTGAGATTATATTCATGTACTTAATTATTTATTTTTCTTGATTGTTTTTAGAGAGAGAAGAAAGAAAAAGAGAAACATCGGTTTGTTCTTCCATTTATTCCTGCATTCACTGGTTGACTCTTGTATGTGCCCTGACTGGAGACTGAACCTGCAACCTTGGCATATGGGGACATTGCTGCTGAGGTACCTGGCCAGGGCCACTGAGATTTTCTGTAGCATGTATAATTATTTTGTTATCAAATATTATACTTTCTACAGCTATATTTTATTTACTTTGCTATTATCTAGGTTTTTTTCTCACTAGACTAAGGTCAATAACACCCAGATTTCATTTTCTGCTTTCTGGTTACCCAGAGTACCACAGTATGGGTGATTAATAATTGTTGATGAGTAAGTGAATGAATGAAATTTCTTGCATAGCTCATTAGAAAATGCAAGGGGTGAATTTTTTAAAATTTTTTTATTGATTATGCTGTTACAGTTGTTCTATTCCCCCTTTCATTCCCCTCCACCCTACCCCCCATCCTCACCATTACCCCCCCTTTAGTTTATGACCATGTGTCTCAAGTTCTTTAGATTCTATATTTCCCATGCTATTGTTGCCCTCCCCTTCTATTTTCTATCTACTGTCTATGCTACTTATTTTCTGTACCTTCTCCCCCCTTCTCCTCCTCCCACTCCCCTATTGCTAACCCTCCTTGAGATCTTCATGTCTATGTTTCCACTCCTGATCTAGCTGTCCTTTCAGTTTGCTTTCGTTTTAGGTGTGGTTGTTAATAACTGTGAGTTTGTTGTCCTTTCACTGTTCATGTTTCTTTAACTTCTTTTTCTTAGATAAGTCCCTTTAACATTTCATATAATAAGGGCTTGGTGATGATGAACTCCTTGAATTTGATCTTATCTGAGAAGCACTTTATCTGTCCTTCCATTCTAAATGAAAGTTTTGCTGGATAGAGCAATCTTGGTTGTAGGTCTTTGGATTTCATGCCTTGGAATACCTCTTTCCAGCCCCTTCTGTCCTGTAAGGTCTCTTTTGAGAAATCTGCTGACAGTCTGATGGGAACTCCTTTGTAGGTGACTGTCCCCTTATCTCTTGCTGCTTCTAGGATTCTCTCCTTCATTTTAATTTTGGCTAATGTAATTATAATGTGCCTTGGTGTGTTTCTTCTTGGGTCCAACTTCTTTGGTACTCTCTGGGCTTCCTGGATTTCCTGGAAGTCTATTTCCTTTGCCAGATTGGGGAAATTCTCCTTTATTATTTGTTCAAATAAGTTTTCCACTGGTGGCTGTGCCTTTCCCCTTTCTGGTACCCCTATAATTCGGATGTTGGAGCGTTTAAAGATGTCCTGGAGGTTCCTAAGACTCTCCTCATTTCTTTGAATTCTTGCTTCTTGACTCTTTTCTGTTTGGCCATTATTTGCTTTCTTCTGGTCCACTCCATTGATTTGAGTCCCAGTTTCCTTTTCATTGCTATTGGTGTCCTGTGCAATTCCATTCATTTCAATTAGTGTCGCCTTCATATATTTGTCTAATTTGTGGCCATAATCAACCAGTTCTGTGAGGGTCCTGATGACCAGTGTTTTAAACTGTGCGTCTGAGAGTTTTGCTCTTTCTTCATCGCTTAGATCTATGGGCTCTGGGGCTTTGAGATCTTCTTGCGCCATTTTTGATCTGTTCGCGCCCTTTAAGTCTGAGAAGGGGCACCTTGGACTCCCAGGTCGCTGGGTTGTGACGCTGTATGTGGGGGCGTGGTCAGAGCGGGGTAATGGCGACCCCCTCTGCTGTTTCTCACAGCTGGGTGATAAGCAGCACCTTAGGTGGTTCCACGGGGCCGGGACACTCAGAGTTTCTGGGTTATGACGCTGTATGTGGAGGTGGGGTCAGAGCAGGGAACTGGCGGCGCCCTGCACTGCCGCTAGCCGCGGGGACCCGCCTGGCCCGGTCCAACCGCCCACTCCCTCGCCCGTCAGCCCACGCACAAATGTGCGACCACACTCAACACGCAGCACCGCTCCCCCGCTGGCTCCCCGGAGGTCGCTCGCCTGGTCGCTCGCTCGGTCGCTCACTAGGTCCAACCCTGAGCCTGGATTCCGCGCGCGTGAGTCCGTCTGACCGAATTTTCCTGTGCAACCCCCCTTCACCAGCCGCTGGTTTTGCCCCCCACCAGTCAGGCTGAAGAACTTGTTGTCAACGGACTTCCAAAAAGTTCAATTTTCCGTGCTCTGGCTGCGCCTTCCATTGCCAATATCTAGTTGTCTCTAAACTTGGTTGTGTGAGAAGGCACAGCACATCCACCTATGCCTCCATCTTGGCGGAAGTCCTCAATACTTTGCAAGGGGTGAATTTTTATCAATATACTAGAGAAGCAAAGATATACAAAGTAAAACCAGCAAATTTTTCATCTTCAAAATTTGTAACATAAATATTATCATGAACATTAGTTTGCAGGTGAAGTAAACATTTTCATAGATGTCTGGGGAGAGTATAAATTGGTAGAGTTTCTGGGAGGCAGTGTGCTCATTTTTCCAAACATTTTAAGTATTTCTTTCTCAGTACCCACCATTTTAATTTGTAACAGTTCAACATAAAAAGTAAAGACATGCTCAAAAAGTGAAAAGATTTATTTACACTAATAAAAGGTGAAACCAAAGGAAGTCACTAAGCACATTATAATAGAATGAATGTCTTGTACAATCATGTTTTTGAGTAATTTGCACAAAAAATTTCTCATAAGATGTTAATGTTTCTTACTTTTTAAAATATATTAACTTTTTAAAAATGATATAAATAGTATACATTGTATTATTATTTTGACTTTTAACACATGAAAACTAGGACTTCTGGCCAAGATGGAGGCATAGGTGGAAACACTGTGCCTCCTCGCACAACCAAGTTTAAAGACAACAAAGTTTTAGGAGCAAAAATGCAACCAAAACACAGAAAATTGAACTGTAATGAAGTCTGACAACAATGAATCATTCAGCCAGACCAGTGCCAGGAGAGGCTCCCAGGCTTACAGAGAGTTTTGTTGGAGAGACCCACAGGGTCCTAGGGGGTGCACAAGCCCACACATCCAGGAACCAGCACCAGAAGGACCCAATTTGCTTGTGGGAAGCAGCAGAGGTGACAGACATCTGAGAGAGAGCAGAGCAAATGCCACAGTCCCTTTCTCACCCTGCCCCCACATACAGCATCACAACCCAGCATCTGGGTCACCCCACCCTAGTGAACACCCAAGGCTCTGCTCATCATACGTAACAGGCAGGAACAGACCAAAACATTATGGCTCAAGAAGAACAGATGAAAACCCCAGAGCCAATACATCTAAGTGACCAAGAGATAGCAACCTATGAGATGCACAGTTCAAAACACTGGTGATCAGGATGTTCACAGAACTGGTTAATCTTAGTCACCAATTAGAGAAAAAAATGAAGGCTGAACTAAGTGAAATGAAGGGAAATGCACAGGAAACCAATAGTGATGGAAAGGAAACTGGGACTCAAATCAATGGAGTAGACCAGAAGGAAGAAAAAAAATGACCAAACAGAAAAAAATGAAGAAACAAAACTTCAAAAAAAATGAGTAGAGGCTTAGGAACCTCCAGGACATCTTTTAATGCTCCAACATCCAAACTATAGGGGTACCAGAAGTGGAAGAGGAAGAGCAACAAGTGGAAAACTTACTTGAACAAATAATAAAAGAGAACTTCCCAAATCTGGGAAAGGAAATAGACTTTCAGGAAATCCAGGAAGCTCAGAGAGTCCCAAAGAAGTTGGACCCAAGAAGGAACACACCAAGTCTCATCATCATTATATTAGCCAAGATTAAAATGAAGGAGAGAATCCTAGAAGCAACAAGAGATAAGGGGACAGTCACCTACAAAGGAGTTCCCATCAGACTGTCAGCTGATTTCTCAAAAGAGATCTTACAAGCAAGAAAGAGCTGGAAAAAAGTATTCCAAGTCATGAAATCTGAAGACCTACATCCAAGATTGATCTATCCAGCAAAGCTTTCATTTAGAATGGAAGGGCACATAAAGTGCTTCTCAGATAAGGTCAAATTCAAGAAATTCATCATCATCAAGCCCTTATTATATGAAATGTTAAAGGAACTTATCTAAGAAAAAGAAGATAAAAAATATGAATAGCGAAAGGACAGCAACCTCACAGTTATTAAGAACCATACCTAAAACAAAAGCAAACTAAGAGGACAGCTAGATCAGGAGTGGAACCATAGAAATGGAGATCACATACAGGATTAGCAACAGGGGAGTGGGAGGAGTAGAAGGGGAAACAAGGTACAGAAAATAAGTAGCATAGACGGTAGGTAGAAAACAGACAGGAGGAGGGCAAAAATAGTATGGGAAATATAGAATCTAAAGAACTTGTTACACATGGATATAAACTAAAGGGGGAAAATGGTAGGGGAGGAGGTGTGCAGGGTGGAGGGGAATTAAGTGGGAAGAAATGGGACAAGAGTAATGGCATAATCAATAAAATATATTTAAAAAATAAAATATGAAAACTAATTAGAAACTGAGAGTACAGAATTCAAGTCAGATAGACTCAGTGTGAACACTGACTTTTTCATTTCGTTATTAAAGTTGTGGCATTGCACAAGCTATTTCCTTTACCTGAGTTTCCATTTGTATTCTGTGGAGTTCATGTGATAGTAGCACCTACCTTATAAGGTTATAAGGATTATATGAGGAAATGAATTATTACTAGTGTAGAACTAGCAGAAGGGAAACAAGAAAACATTTGTGTAACTTTTCCCTTTGTGAGGCACATAGGTGCCTTTCTCCTTTATATTCCATATGATATTTTCTAAATTCCCTATAATGAAACTATTAGTTCATAATCCAAAATAGATATTGGTAATAAAAATAAGACTAGAGAAAATTATCTCTTAAATGACTAAAAACCTTTTAATGTGGATAAGCACATTCAGAATTACAGCATGTAATTTATTTTTAATATATTAAATAGCTGTAGAGAAAACACATTCATCAAATCTGGTTTGTCAAAGGAATAAAAGTCAATTCATTAAACAGGTAACATTCTCACTTCTGAGAGTTTAGCTCTCTCACAATGTCACTTCTTTTTAACAAAGATGAAAATCAGAAAAATTCTCACAATGACATAAGCCCTGAACCAGCAGAGCAAATGGTGCAGATTCTGTGGGCTAAACCACATGGATCTTTGTCAGTTAAAAAGGCCCTGGAGCCTTCTCTCAGTGGCCTTGCTGGTGTGTGGCTGGTTTGTGGGAACTCTCTTCACAACATGGTGCAGACAGGGACCCGCAGGGCATCCTGGACTTGCTCTTTTTCTGGTCTTCCACACCCTACAACCAAGTCTTCTCCATTCTGCCCTTAAATGATGCGGGAGGTCAGAGAAAAATTCAAACCGCCTCTGTCTCTCACTGGGTGTATTAGATGTTCCTGACCTGGTCCCCTTTCTAGTCTTCATCTCTTCCCCGAGGTCCCCTTTCCCCCCCCCCGTCCTGCCCCCTCCTCACCCATTGCTTGAAATACATATGGACTCTTGCTCTGGAGACCAAACTGCAAGCAGGACCCCCTCACAGCCCTACCTTGTGTGGCCCCTGCCTGCCGCTCCAGCCTCATCTGTCCTATCTGTCACTTCAGCAAGCTCAGGGGACACCACAGCACAAACGACTTCCAGTGCCTGCATTTCTCTCACTTGCCAGCCTATGGACCCTTCCCAAGCTGGACCTCTGATTTGAACCCACACTCTTCTGTCCTGCCTTTTCACCTGTGAATGTTAAGCTGCCCATCCTTTGGGGCCCAGGTTTGGGATCCTGTGTGAAAAGCTCTGGTGATCACCTCGGTGGAGCCCCCAACTCCTGCTTCACATGGGCTGTTTCTCTGATCACAGCCCAGAGCACCTTAAGCTCCTCAGAGGCTGCTGCCTTACCCTTCCCTTCACTGTATTTCTAAAGCAGCTGTGCTGCCTCATTTCCAAGCCCACAACGTGAGGAGCACAAACTATAAGTGAGACTAGAGGCCGATATTGACAGTTATAGACACTAAGGGAGAAACTAGCAAGGTGTAGCCTCACAGCTGGAGAGGAAACTTGTAGTAAGGAAGGGACTTAAAACTCTTGGTACTTATTTTATTTATTGATTTTGAGAGAGAGAGAGCCTGAGAGAGAAACATTGCTTTATTCCACTTATCTATGCATGCATTGGTTGCTTCTTGTACGTTCCCAGACTGGTGATGGAACCTGCAACCTTGCCGTATCGGGACAACCCTCTAAGCAACTCAGCCAGCTGGCCAGGGCTGGAATTGATTTTTTATAATTATATTTTGTTGTTTATGGCATTACAGTTTTCCCTACTTTTCTCCCTTTGTCCCCCAACTCCCAATCCCCCCTAATCCCTCTGGCAATCCCCACACAGCTATCCATGCCCGTGGTTCATGCATGTATGTTCTTCTGGTTCTCTTTTTTGTGTTGTACTTTACTTCCCCATGGCTATTCTGTAAGTGCCTGTTTATGCTTCATAATCCCCTGACCTCTTTCCCCCACCCTCAAACCCCCTCCCATTTGGCAACCATCAAAATGCTCTCTGTGTCCGTGATA
>NW_026521295.1:0-84170 GCF_021234435.1 Artibeus jamaicensis
CGAATAATAGGAATGCCAGAAGGAGAAGAAGAAGAACAAGGGATAGAAAACGTATTTGAAAAGTAATGAGAGAAAATTTCCCTAATTTGATAAGAGAAAAAGTCACACAAATCCAGGAATCACAGAGAGTCTCAATCAAGAGGAACCCAAAGAGGCCCACTTCAAGACACATCATCATCAAAATAGAAAAAATTCCAAGACAAAGAGAGAATCTTAAAGGCAGCAAGGGAGAAAAAAACAAATAACATACAAGGGAGCCCCAATAAGGTTAGCTACTGACTTCTCAATGGAAACACTCCAAGCAAGAAGATAATGGCAAGAAAAATTCCAAGTAATGAGAACCAGAGGCCTCCAACCAAGGCTACTTTACCCAGCCAGGCTCTCAATCAAGATAGAAGGCCAAATAAAGAGCTTCCAAGACAAAAGAAGCCTAAAAGAATATGCTTCCACAAAACCAGCTCTACAAGAAATACTAAAAGGACTGCTTTAAGGGAAGGAAGGATAAGAGGGAGACAGAGAGGAACACAGGTACAAAAATGGCAATGAATAAGTACCTATCAATAATACCCTTAAACGTAAATGGATTAAATGCTCCAATCAAAAGACACAGAATAGCTCAATGGATAAGAAAGCATGACCCACACATATGCTGCCTACAAGAGACCCACCTCAGGACAAAAGACCATCACAGACTAAAAGTGAAAGGCTGGAAACAAGTTTTCCAAGCAAACAGACAAGAAAAAAAGCTGGGGTAGCAATTCTCGTGTCGGACAAAATAGACTTCAAAAAAAGGGCCATAAAGAGAGACCCAGAAGGTCACTTCATTATACTCAAGGGAAGAATCCACCAAGAAGACATTAACATTGTAAACATATATGCACCAAACATAGGGGCACCCAAATATATCAAGAAAAGCCTAGAGGACTTCAAGAAAGATATTGACAGCAACACAATTATAGTAGGGGATTTTAACACCCCACTATCAAAAATGGACAGATCTTCCAAACAAATTATCAACAAAGATATTGTGGCATTAAACAACACTCTAGATGAAATGGACTTCACCGATATATATAGAGCCCTTCATCCCAAAGAAGCTAAGTACACATTCTTCTCAAATGCACATGGAACATTTTCAAAGATAGACCACATGATAGGACACAAAACGAGCCTCAACAAATTCAAGAAAATTGAAATCATACCAAGCATCTTCTCTGACCACAAGGGACTGAAATTGGAAACCAACCCCAAAGAAAAAAACCCAAAGCACCCAAAATCATGGAGACTGAATGGTATACTATTAAACAACGAATGGGTCAAGAATGAAATTAGGGAAGAAATCAAAACGTTTCTGGAAACAAATGAAAATGAACTCACAACAACCCCAAACTTGTGGGACACAGCAAAGGTAGTCCTCAGAGGGAACTTGATAGCAATACAGGCTTACCAAAGAAGATAGAAACATTTCAAACAAACAACCTAACCCTACACCTGCAAGGACTTGAGGAACAACAACAAAGACAGCCCAGAGCAAGCAGAAGGAAGGGAATAACCAAGATTAGAGCAGAATTAAATGACATAGAAACTAAAAGCACAATTCTAAGGATCAATGAATTCAGGAGTTGGTTCTTTGAGAAGATAAACAAAATAGACAAGCCTTTAAGTAGGCTCATCAAGAAAAGAAGAGAGAGGACACATATAAACACAATCAGAAATGAAAGAGGAGAGATTACAAGTGATACCACAGAAATAGAAGCGATTGTAAGAAACTACTGTAAAGAACTGTAGGCCAAGAAATTTGAAAACCTAGGGGAAATGGACACATTTTTAGAAAAATACAAGCTTCCAAAACTCAGTGAAAAAGAAGCAGAAAATATAAATACACCAATAACAGCTAAGGAAATTGAAGCAGTAATCAAAAAACTCCCATCACACAAAAGCCCTGGACCAGATGGTTTCACAGGAGAATTCTACAAAGCATTTAAGGAAGAGCTAACCCCTATTCTCCACAGACTATTCCAAAAAATCCAGAAGGATGGAAAACTCCCAAATTCTTTTTATGAAGCCAGCATCATCTTAATTCCAAAACCAGATAGAGACACAATAAAGAAAGAAAACTTCAGGCCAATATCACTGATGAACATAGATGCTAAAATCCTCAACAAAATATTGGCAAATCGCATCCAACAATATATCAAAAAGATCATACACCAAGACCAAGTGGGATTCACCCCAGGTACGAAAGGATGGTTCAATATTCGCAAATCAGTAAATGTAATACATCACATAAACAAAAGCAAAGACAAAAATCACATGATCATATCAATAGATGCGTAAAAAGCTTTCGATAAGGTACAACACCCATTTATGACAAAAACACTCAGCAAAGTGGGAATACAGGGAGCATTTCTCAAAACAATAAAGGCCATATATGAGAGACCTACAGCCAATATCATACTCAATGGGCAAAAACTAAAAGCTTTTCCACTAAGATCAGGAACAAGACAAGGATGTCCACTTTCACCACTTCTATTCAATATAGTATTGGAAGTTTTAGCCACAGCGATCAGGCAAGAAAAGGAAATAAAAGGCATCCAAATAGGAAAGGAGGAAGCAAAACTGTCACTGTTTGCAGATGACATGATAGTGTACATGGAAAATCCTATAGACTCTACCCAAAAACTGCTCGAACTAATTAATGAATTTGGCAAAGCAGCCGGTTACAAAGTCAATATCCAGAAATCAAAGGCATTTTTGTATACCAACAATGAATCAGCAGAAGCCGAAATCAAGGAAAAAATCACATTCGATACAGCAAAAAGAAAAATAAAATATCTGGGAATAAACCTAAGGAGGTAAAAAAACCTGTATGCAGAAAACTACACAGCCCTGAAGAAAGAAATCAAGGAAGACACAAACAAATGGAAACATATACCTTGTTCATGGATTGGAAGAATTAACATCATCAAAATGTCCATACTACCCAAAGCAATATACACATTCAATGCAATACCTATTAAAGTACCAATGGCATATTTCACAGACATAGAACAAACACTTCAAAAATTGATATGGAAACATAAATGACCCAGAATAGCAGCTGCACTTTTGAGAAAGAAGAACAAAGCAGGAGGGATCACAATACCTGATATCAAACTGTATTACAAGGCCACTGTAATCAAAACAGCCTGGTACTGGCGTAAAAACAGGCACATAGACCAACGGAACAGAACAGAGAGCCCAGAAATCAACCCAACTCTCTACAGTCAATTAATATTTGACAAAGGGGGCAGTAACATAAAATGGTGTAAAGATAGCCTCTTCAAAAAATGGTGCTGGGAGAACTGGACAGCTACGTGCAAAAAAATGAAACTTGAGCACCAACTTACACCATATACCAAAATACATTCAAGATGGATAAAAGACTTAAATGTAAGTCATGACACCATTAAAGTCCTAGAGGAGAACGTCGGCAAGAAAATCTCAGATATTTCACGCAGCAACTTTTTTACTGATATGTCCCCTAGAGCAAGGAATATAAAGGAAAGAATAAACAAATGGGATCTCATCAAAATAAAAAGCTTCTGCACGGCCAAAGAAAACAGTATTAAATTAGCAAGACAACCAACTGTATGGGAAAACATACTTTCCAATGATACCTCAGACAAAGGTTTAATCTCCAAAATATACAAAGAACTTACACAACTCCACTCTAAGAAGACGCCCAACCCAATTAAAAAATGGGAAAAGGACTTGAACAGACACTTCTCCAAGGAGGACATACAGAACATCCAGAGTCACATGAAGAGATGTTCAATATCGTTAGCTATCCGAGAGATGCAAATTAAAACCACAATGAGATACCACTCTACACCGGTCAGGATGGCTATCATAAACAAAGCAACAAACAACAAATGTTGGAGAGGGTGTGGGGAAAAGGGGTCCTTAGTTCACTGTTGGTGGGATTGCAGACTGGTACAACCATTATGGAAAATAGTATGGAATTTTCTCAGAAAAATAAAAATCGACCTGCCTTTTGACCCAGCAATTTCACTGCCAGGATTATATCCTAAGAATCCTAAAACATCAATATCAAAGAACCTATGCACCACAATGTTCATAGCAGCACAATTTACAATAGCCAAGAGTTGGAAGCAACCTAGGTGCCCATCAGTAAATGAATGGATCCAAAAATTGTGGTACATATACACAATGGAATTCTATGCAGCAGAGAGAAAGAAGGAGCTACTACCCTTTGCAACAACATGGATGGAACTGGAAAGCATTATGCTGAGTGAAATAGGCCAGGTGGTGAAAGACAAATACCATATGATCTCACCTGTAACAGGAAGCTAAACAACAAAACAAACAAGCAAGCAGAAAAAAAAAAAACAAAGACACTGAAATAGAGAACAAGGGTACAGTGACCGGAGGGAAGAGGGAAGGGGAGTTAAGGGGAAAAAGGGGGAGGGATTTGGAGGAACAAATAGGAAGGACCCAGGGACGAGAACTAAGGGGGGTGGAAATGGGAGGGAGGTGGGGAGCAAGGGGCGGGGGAGGCTGGAATGGGAGAAATAGACAAAAAAAACTGTACTTGAAAAATAACTAAATAAAATTAATAAAAAAAGAAATTCTTGGTTTTCTTTAACATTTCAACTGCTCTCTTTGAATTGTTTCTGAATATAATATTTTATTCTCATACCCTCAGAATGTTTTTTAATGTAAGAAACATATTTATATCAAACTGCATTTTGTATCATAGGCAGAATTCCGCCTACAGCATTGACTTTTTTATTCTTAGTTTTGTATTGTTTCAACTTGGCAACAGCATTTCAAGGTTTGCCACGGTCAGCTAATGTAATAATTACTCATACTAATATTTCAAATGCAACTCGCTGTTACCCATTGACCTTGACTAGAGACAGAAGAGTTCATGAAGTTTCTTTCAAAGACGGGGCAGAGTAAATAAGTAAATATGAAAAATGTAAATCTTTAAAAAAAAAGAAAAATAAGATGAAAAACAGGAACAATAAAATGATGATAAATACATACCTATCAAGAAGTAAATCTAAAAAACAAAATGAGTAAGTATCACAGACACAGAGAGCATTTTGATGGTTGCCAAATGGGAGGGGGTTTGAGGGTGGGGGAAAGAGGTCAGGGGATTATGAAGCATAACAGGCACTTACAGAATAGCCATGGGGAAGTAAAGTACAACACAAAAAAGAGAACCAGAAGAACATACATGCATGAACCACGGGCATGGATAGCCATGTGGGGATTGCCTGAGGGAGTAGGGGGGATTGGGAGTTGGGAGTTGGGGGACAAAGGGAGAAAAGTAGGGAAAACTGTAATGCCATAAACAGCAAAATATAATTATAAAAAATCAATTCCAGCCCTGGCCAGCTGGCTGAGTTGCTTAGAGGGTTGTCCCGATACAGCAAGGTTGCAGGTTCCATCACCAGTCTGGGAACGTACAAGAAGCAACCAATGCATGCATAGATAAGTGGAATAAAGCAATGTTTCTCTCTCAGGCTCTCTCTCTCTCTCAAAATCAATAAATAAAATAAGTACCAAGAGTTTTAAGTCCCTTCCTTACTACAAGTTCCCTCTCCAGCTGTGAGGCTACACCTTGCTAGTTTCTCCCTTATGTCTATGACTGTCAATATCGGCCTCTAGTCTCACTTATAGTTTGTGCTCCTCACGTTGTGGGCTTGGAAATGAGGCAGCACAGCTGCTTTAGAAATACAGTGAAGGGAAGGGTAAGGCAGCAGCCTCTGAGGAGCTTAAGGTGCAGCTGGGCTGTGATCAGAGAAACAGCCCATGTGAAGCAGGAGTTGGGGGGCTCCTCCGAGGTGATCACCAGAGCTTTTCACACAGGATCCCAAACCTGGGCCCCAAAGGATGGGCAGCTTAACATTCACAGGTGAAAAGGCAGGACAGAAGACTGTGGGTTCAAATCAGAGGTCCAGCTTGGGAAGGGTCCATAGGCTGGCAAGTGAGAGAAATGCAGGCACTGGAAGTCGTTTGTGCTGTGGTGTCCCCTGAGCTTGCTGAAGTGACAGATAGGACAGATGAGGCTGGAGCGGCAGGCAGGGGCCACACAAGGCAGGGCTGTGAGGGGGTCCTGCTTGCAGTTTGGTCTCCAGAGCAAGAGTCCATATGTATTTCAAAAAATGGGTGAGGAGGGGGCAGGACGGGGGGAAAGGGGACCTCGGGGAAGAGATGAAGACTAGAAAGGGGACCAGGTCAGGAACATCTAATACACCCAGTGAGAGACAGAGGCGGTTTGAATTTTTCTCTGACCTCCCGCATCATTTAAGGGCAGAATGGAGAAGACTTGGTTGTAGGGTGTGGAAGACCATAAAAAGAGCAAGTCCAGGATGCCCCGCGGGTCCCTGTCTGCACCATGTTGTGAAGAGAGTTCCCACAAACCAGCCACACACCAGCAAGGCCACTGAGAGAAGGCTCCAGGGCCTTTTTAACTGACAAAGATCCATGTGGTTTAGCCCACAGATTCTGCACCATTTGCTCTGCTGGTTCAGGGCTTATGTCGTTGTAAGAGTTTTTCTGATTTTCATCTTTGTTCAAAGAAGTGACATTGTGAGAGAGCTAAACTCTCAGAAGTGAGAATGTTACCTGTTTAATGAATTGACTTTTATTCCTTTGACAAACCAGATTTGATGAATGTGTTTTCTCTACAGCTATTTAATATATTAAAAATAAATTACATGCTGTAATTCTGAATGTGCTTATCCACATTAAAAGGTTTTTAGTCATTTAAGAGATAATTTTCTCTAGTCTTATTTTTATTACCAATATCTATTTTGGATTATGAACTAATAGTTTCATTATAGGGAATTTAGAAAATATCATATGGAATATAAAGGAGAAAGGCACCTATGTGCCATCACAAAGGGAAAAGTTACACAAATGTTTTCTTGTTTCCCTTCTGCTATTTCTACACTAGTAATAATTCATTTCCTCATATAATCCTCATAACCTTATAAGGTAGGTGCTACTATCACATGAACTCCACAGAATACAAATGGAAACTCAGGTAAAGGAAATAGCTTGTGCAATGCCACAACTTTAATAACGAAATGAAAAAGTCAGTGTTCACACTGAGTCTATCTGACTTGAATTCTGTACTCTCAGTTTCTAATTAGTTTTCATGTTTTATTTTTTAATATATTTTATTGATTATGCCATTACTCTTGTCCCATATCTTCCCACTTAATTCCCCTCCACCCTGCACACCTCCTCCCCTACCATTTCCCCCCTTTAGTTTATGTCCATATGTCACAAGTTCTTTAGATTCTATATTTCCCATACTATTTTTGCCCTCCTCCTGTCTGTTTTCTACCTACCGTCTATGCTACTTATTTTCTGTACCTTGTTTCCCCTTCTTCTCCTCCCACTCCCCTGTTGCTAATCCTGTATGTGATCTCCATTTAGATGGTTCCACTCCTGATCTAGCTGTCCTCTTAGTTTGCTTTTGTTTTAGGTGTGGTTCTTAATAACTGTGAGTTTGCTGTCCTTTCACTATTCATATTTTTTATCTTCTTTTTCTTAGATAAGTTCCTTTAACATTTCATATAATAAGGGCTTGATGATGATGAATTTCTTGAATTTGACCTTATCTGAGAAGTACTTTATGTGCCCTTCCATTCTAAATGAAAGCTTTGCTGGATAGATCAATCTTGGATGTAGGTCTTTGGATTTCATGACTTGGAATACTTCTGTCCACCCCCTTTTTGCCTGTAAGGTCTCTTTTGAGAAATCAGCTGACAGTCTGATGGGAACTCCTTTGTAGGTGACTGTCCCCTTATCTCTTGTTGCTTCTAAGATTCTCTCCTTCATTTTAATAATGGCTAATATAATGATGATGAGACTTGGTGTGTTCCTTCTTGGGTCCAACTTCTTTGGGACTCTCTGAGCTTCCTGGATTTCCTGAAAGTCTATTTCCTTTCCCAGATTTGGGAAGTTCTCTTTTATTATTTGTTCAAGTAAGTTTTCCACTTGTTGCTCTTCCTCTTCCACTTCTGGTACCCCTATAGTTTGGATGTTGGAGCATTAAAAGATGTCCTGGAGGTTCCTAAGCCTCTACTCATTTTTTTGAATTTTTGTTTCTTCATTTTTTTCTGTTTGGTCATTTTTTTCTTCCTTCTGGTCTACTCCATTGATTTGAGTCCCAGTTTCCTTTCCATCACCATTGGTTTCCTGTGCATTTCCCTTCATTTCACTTAGTTCAGCCTTCATTTTTTCCTCTAATTTGTGACTAAGATTAACCAGTTCTGTGAGCATCCTGATCACCAGTGTTTTGAACTGTGCATCTCATAGGTTGCTATCTCTTGGTCACTTAGATGTATTGGCTCTGGGGTTTTCATCTGTTCTTCTTGAGCCATAATGTTTTGGTCTGTTCCTGCCTGTTACATATGATGAGCAGAGCCTTAGGTGTTCACTAGGGTGGGGTGACCCAGATGCTGGGTTGTGATGCTGTATGTGGGGGCAGGGTGAGAAAGGGACTGTGGCATTTGCTCTGCTCTCTCTCAGATCTCTGTCACCTCTGCTGCTTCCCACAAGCAAATTGGGTCTTTCTGGTGCTGGTTCCTGGATGTGTGGGCTTGTGCACCCTCTAGGACCCTGTGGGTCTCTCCAACAAACTCTCTGTAAGCCTGGGAGCCTCTCCTGGCACTGGTCTGGCTGAATGGTTCATTGTTGTCAGACTTCATTACACTTCAATTTTCTGTGTTTTGGTTGCATTTTTGCTCCTAAAATTTGTTGTCTTTAAACTTGGTTGTGTGAGGAGGCACAGTCTTTCCACCTATGCCTCCATCTTGCCAGAAGTCCTAGTTTTCATGTGTTAAAAGTCAAAATAATAATACAATGTATACTATTTTATATCATTTTTTAAAATGTTAATATATTTTAAAAAGTAAGATACATTAACATCTTATGAGAAATTTTTTGTGCAAATTATTCAAAAACATGATTGTACAAGACATTCATTCCATTATAATGTGCTTAGTGACTTCCCTTGGTTTCACCTTTTATTAGTGTAACTAAATCTTTTCACTTTTTGAGCATGTCTTTACTTTTTAGGTTGAACTGTTACAAATTAAAATGGTGGGTACTGAGAAAGAAATACTTAAAATGTTTGGAAAAATGAGCACACTGCCTCCCAGAAACTCTACCAATTTATACTCTCCCCAGACATCTAAGAAAATGTTTACTTCACCCGCAAACTAATGTTCATGATAATATTTATGTTACAAATTTTGAAGATGAAAAATTTGCTGGTTTTACTTTGTATATCTTTGCTTCTCTAGTATATTGATAAAAATTCACCCCTTGCATTTTCTAATGAGCTATGCAAGAAATTTCATTCATTCACTTACTCATCAACAATTATTAATCACCCATACTGTGGTACTCTGGGTTACCAAAAAGCAGAAAATGAAATCTGGGTGTTGTTGACCTTAGTCTAGTGAGAAAAAAAACCCAGATAATAGCAAAGTAAATAAAATACAGCTGTAGAAAGTATAATATTTGATAACAAAATAATTACATGCTACAGAAAATCTCAGTGGCCCTGGCCAGGTACCTCAGTTCTTCAGAGCAATGTCCCCATACACCAAGGTTGCAGGTTCAGTCTCCAGTCAGGGCGCATACAAGAGTCAACCAGTGAATGCAGGAATAAGTGGAACAACAAACTGATGTTTCTCTTTTTCTTTCTTCTCCTCTCTCTTAAAACAATCAAGAAAAATAAATAATTAAGTGCATGAATAAAATCTCAATGATTCATAAAATGAAGCAGTAACCAGTGAACACAGTGACTTATCTCAGTTGGAAACTCTGTCCTTCTGACTATGTTCTGACCCATCAGAAGACGTGTTTGTTTCTCCATGGGAAGCTGTCTTGCGTGTCTTGAACACTGTTTCTGAAACTCCTCCACTGTGTCGGCAGTCATTCATGACATTAATTTCCACTAAAAAAAACACAAATGATTTGTGTGTGTGTGTGTGTGTGTGTGTGTGTGTGTGTGTATGTGTTCAAATGAATAATGTGGGCACACACTTGGGACAGGTGGGGTTGCCAGATACAGTACAGGACACCCAGTTCAATGTCAGCTTTCAGAGGTAACTTTCGTGTAAGCATGGCTAAATAGTTCATGGGATGTACTGATGCTAACAAGCTACTTGTTCATGGTCTAGAATCTAAATTGAACTGGTTAATTGTATTCGCATTTGCTAGAGTTGGCAAGACTGGCAGAAGAAAAGCAGGACAGGCAGCAGGCAGACCTGTGTCAGCAGGAGGCAGGATCGGCAGAGGCCTGTCTACAGTCGGGGTCCACGCAGGGCTGGCGTTCTGTGCTCAGGGGCCACTTGGTCAATGGCCATCTAACCTGCAACCAAGTTTCTAAAAATTAGAATTACAAATTTCAACTGAATTTTCTTTTATTAAAGTACATTGAGAAATTTATTGATGAACTTTTGAAAAATAAGCTGCCTTTTTGGAACCTGAAATTGTGCCTGCATCATGTACAACACTTACTGTGTCTTACCACCACAGATGCAAACTTACACCAAGACCATAAACTTTGGGACCCTCAGAGCAGAAGCCAGCCAGTCCATCTGCCCTGAGCAGCTGGTACCATGAGAGGCCACTGCCCCAAAGCTCTGTTTCCCTGAGACACGTGAAGAAAGTGAGGGGACAGGGTGAGGGGTGAAGGGTCAGAGGAGGGGAGGGAAGAAAAGTCTTCTCTCTGAGCTGCTCCACACCTCTCACGTCCAGCTCATTTCTCCTTCTCACCAGGCCGCTGCTTCTGTTCCACCCTCCTACCCCTCTATGCATCACCCCAGGTTGGCACCAGGCTGACAGGCAGCAAAAACAAACAATAAGCCAGTCTCCAAAAAGGCAAACACCACTCGATTCCACTTACACACAGCATACACAGTTGCCAAGCTCATGGAGACAGAAAGCAGGATAGTAGTTCCCAGGAGATGGAGGAGGGAGGAAAGGGAAGTTGTTCAGTGGGTACAGAGTTTCAGACCTGCAGGTTAAAAAAGTCTGAAGATGATTCACAACAACACAAGTGTACTTAACACCCCTGGACTGCACACTTAACAAATGGTTAAATGATCAATTTTATGTTATGAATTATTTTACCACAGTAGGAGAAAATTCCTAAGATGAAAAAATCCACAAGCAAAAATTGGGGACCTTGACCTCAGTCTTGCAACCACAAGGACATGAATTCAGCCCATAGGACCCTGCAATTCCAGTGGCATTTGATTTTAGACTAATGTCATGCTGAACAGAGAACCCAGCTAAATGAACCCTCCTCTCCAACCCTGGATCCACTGAAACTCTGACAACCTCAACATGTGCAGTTCTAAGCCACTAAATGTGTAGTCATTTGACACAGTGTTAACAAAACTAGTACAGTCTGTGGGTACAATAAGCTTTGAAGATGCCCATCAGATCGTGTGTCACTCCTTGACTCAGGTGACTCCAGCAACTTTCAGGTTCATTCAGAGTAAAATAAAAATGAACCCCTCACTGTGGCCAACTGATACTGCCTGGTATCACTGCTCACACCCTGTCTGATCTCCTTCCCCACTGCTCTGTGCTGACTGCTCTGCTCAAGCCACACTGGCTCCTTTTCTGTTCCCTGAGCAGGGGAAGGAGCCTGAGCACTGTGCCCCATCTGCCACCACGTCCTGGGACGCTCCCTGAAAGGCTGCAACTCCAACATCTGCGAAAAAAAAAAAACCAACACAAACCCCACCAAAATTTTTTAAAAAAAAAAAAAAAAAAAAAAAACCCCCCAAGTCTGTAAAATAGAAACAGTTCTTAAAAAGAGGTTTTTTTTTGTTAAAAAAGACTACAAAACAAAAGTCTACTGAGGTTCCTTTTGCAAAGGATGCTAGAAATGAGGTTGTTTTCCAACTTCCAGCCAAGATGGAATCATAAGTAGGCCCACTTCCCCTCCTCATGCAACCACAGAAAGAATTACAACTAAACTTCAAAATAAAAGGACACCCTAACTGTCAGAAAATCGAACTGTATGGAAGTCTGACAATGAAGTGTTTAAAGAAGCTACATTCATCCTGACAGGTTGGAGGGGCGGAGACATGGAGATGGAGTGGGGAGGGGAGGACACTCCGTGAGGCAGGGAGAAGCAGAAGTAGCAGTGGTGGAATGGGCAGTCCCAGCCCCAGGCCAGGCCAGGACCCGACATGGGGAAGAGAAATCCCCATAACTTCTACTGTAAAAACCAGTGGGGGTTGGGGTGGCAGAAGAAACTGCTGGATTTTCAGGAGACTCCCTGAAAAAGGCCCACATGGTCTTAGAACAGACCTAAACCCACCCACTCTCGGAGTCAGCACCAGGGCCACAGCTGAAAGGCTGCCAGTCCCATACAGAGAGTGGGTGAGGTGACTGGAAACCCGGCAAGTGCCAGGCACACCACCAGAAGCTAGGCAGGGGCACTGACCTCTCTCTAATCCCTTCTGCCAGGCACAGCCACAAAGCACTGAATCATGTTGCCCTACCTTGGCCATTACCTAAGTAATCGATTATCTATGTGTTTTCATTTAGTGTTTACAGAATCCCCATGCATGGGACTGGGGGTTTCTCTCCTCAAAATCCCTATGTTGAAATCCTATTCCCCAATGTGTTCGTATGTGAAGAGGGTACCTGGGGAGGTGGGTAGGTCATGAGGGCGGAGCCTGGTGAGTGGGTTCAGTGCCCTGGGAAAGAGACCTGGGAGAGTCCCCTCACCTATTCTATGGTGTGAGGTGACAGTGAACAGGCAGCAGCCCAGGAAAGGACCCGCCCTAGACACAGACTGCCCGCACCTTGTCCTTGGACTTCCCAGCCCCCAGAACTGTGGCTAGTGCATTCTGTCATGTGTGAGCCACAGCATGTGGGGTTTTGGTGAAGCCATGTGAACACACTGAGGCGCCTTGTGCTCCTTTGAATCACAGTATGTCTGTGTCTTAGTCACATTGCAACTTCACCGCATTTCTTAGAATCTGCCAATTAAGTATTAAATATGCATTTCCAGAGTAAATAAATGATTCAACCAGATATCTACAGTTAGCTACCCTTCCCTGTCTTTGCATTACACATCCCAACCTATTAGTGTGCTAAACAGAACACTAATTCTCCGTGGAGAAATATTACTGCACCAGTCTCTAACATAAAAGTATTGACTAAAAACTAAAGTTTAAAGATGGAATGAAGAAGAATAAAAAGCAAAAAGCAAAGACAAGAAGAAAATGTGTGTTTTTATATTTGAAGGAAAAAGAAAGAAAATGATGAAAATGAAAGTTTAAAAATATCATCCCATCTATTTCTGCATTATTCCCCTTGAGTCTTCCCTTCCAATACTAGACAAATGGATAAAATAATTTTAATATGGAATAAGGGATTCAGCAGAGAGTCACTAAAAATTGAAGCTAAATTTAATTAAAATTCCAGTATGACTTCTTTTTAACTTACCATAAATTGCTATAATTCAATGACACTTTAATAACACTTGACTGCCAATTAATTCTTCAAATACTAATGTATTATTAGGAAAAACACATACTGCTTTTAGTCTTAATTAATTCTTTCTTGGTCCAGATTTTGAGGTAAGAAAATGTTGCATTTGTATATATTTACATGTAAGAGTATTAAGAGGCCAACACAAGTGTAATATTGAGGTGAGGCTGTGTAATGCACGCAGCCTCCATTTCTAACTGACTGGAATACACTCTGGGATTCCACACACCACCAATCACAGCGCTTTAAAGAACTGCGAATTTGCTTGACATACATTGACAAAGACACCAAAACCAAAAATTTAGAAACACTTAAACACTATCAGGCTATTAGAAGTGAAACACTTGTATTCAAATTTCACTCTATTCGAATGGAAAAATAAAATAAATTTGTGCTATTTTCAATGAAACTGAGCAGACAATTAGAACTCCAGAGGAATGCAAAGAAGACTCACTTGAGGGACACTTTTTGGGTATGTTCACCAGATGCGTGAGAAAGGTGACTTCCTTGAAGATGACAAACTAAACCCTAGATACTGAATAAGAATCACTAGGTAATTTTGTGTCACACCCGAGAGTGGCATCCTATAAACTATTTAAAAGCAAAGAAAAAAGTCACCAGAGACAGCCTTGCATGGCGAGAACAGGAACAACATACCTTTGTTCTCCGTGGCAATGGCCCTGGATATGCAGGAGACGTTCATCGACAGCGAGCGTGAGCACTGGCATCTCCAGTCTTGGGAATGGTGTCTACTCTCCATCATCACACAACCTGGGTTGTGGACAGGTGGGCTCCAGGTGATGGAATTCCAGGCGAAGCAGGCAGGTACCTAGCCATGGTGGGGTGTGCTCCCCCTCCTGGAGTAGCCATGCTGGCCAGAGGAACCCCGGCCACATGGCCACAAGGAGATCTAGAGGCAGCACTGGGCCTTCCTCAGTCCATCTCTAGAGTGGATGCTCTGGACGCCTGAGGATGAGTGGGCCTGAGCTGGACAAACTGACTGCACTGCTCCCACCATGGGAGCTTCGGGGCACAGAACCACCAGTGGGCCTGCAGATGTTTGGACAACAGGGAGACCCTGTGCGCAGTGCTGGTGTCTTGGTGAAAACTCAAACACCATGAGTGGTCATTCGGTGCTAATAGGGGCATTGGGGAGGGATGTTCCTTTCTGCTGACCTTTGGGGGTCCCTGGGGTTGGCTGCAGTGTGGATCAGAGGCCAAGGGGAAGGCCTGAGGCAGGGCAGCAGCCCTTCAATGGGGGCCGGCTGGCAGGGCACCTGCAGGGCACCTGTGCCCCCCGCTGTACTGGATCTGGTAAACCGGCATGGATCTTGCATCGCAATTTGGAGAAGAGAGGATTGTGGTGGCATAGCAGGGGGGGTGTAGTGTCCATTTCTATGTCCTCCTCATCGTCGTTGGAAGGTATGATTGTGGCAGCAAAGCAAGGGGGAGTCGTGTCCATTTCAATGTCCTCGTCCCCATGGAACACTGGCTGAGAGCTCACATCTGCAGCTGCCTTGGCCAAGATGGTGGCAGAGCTCTGCCCAGTCTCAGGGGCCAAGGGCAGGGTGTCTGCCATCCCCAAGCCAGGAGCACAGACAGAAGGGGCAGGCGTAGTGGCACTGCTGTCAGCTGCGCCCTCTGCTTTGTCCTCCAAGGTCTTCTTACTTTGCAAGGTGCCCAGGTCTTTGTCCCTAGCAAGGGGAGGCACCTTGGGAGGTGGGGGCAGCTCACCTGGATCACAGAGCAGTGGAGGAGTCTCGGGACGTTTCCGTTTGCGCGGCTTCCTGCAGGCCGAGGGACTCGCTGGCTCCTCGCCGTCCATCTCCTTGCCCAGCGTTGGAGAGGCGGGCACGCTGGGCACCGGGTCTTCACCCAGCACTTCCTCTGTGGGTGGCCTGCAAGGCCTGAGGCCTCCCTCGGTCCTCAGGGACTGAGGTGTGAGTGGCAGATCCCCGCTCTTGTCTGGGCTGTTCGGGTGATTCTGTTGGTTGTGCCGGACCACACTCTTTCTGTTCTTCTCCATCCGTGCGGGGGACTCTGCTCCGACTCCCACCTCCGCCTCCTTTGGACAAGGGCATGGGGTGGCACTGGAGGGGACTGGCTTCTCAGCCATGGCTCCCTGCTCCAGTGGTGGCAGCAGGAGAGAAAACCTGCTCCTTGCAGGAGGGATGTACACAGTTCTCGAGGGTCCACACATTCTCGAGTTTTTCATAGACAACACAGGCTTCTTTGGAGGGTCCTTCCAGCTGACCGAGGGGAGGACCCCCAGAGGGAAGCGCGTCGTCTGCGGAAGAGGGCAGGGCCTTCTGGGCGCGATGTAAAACCCAGAAGACAAGGGCGCCCGATCCCGGCGGGAGGGCCTGTGACCAGGGCGCACCACAGGTGCAGGGGCAGCAGGGTGGGCCCGGCCAGGCGAGGCATCATCGCCTGAGGTCCTCGTGGACCGGGAAAACCGGGACGGGACCCGGTGGACCGGGAAAACCACTGGACGATGGCCACTGGGCAAAGGCTGGTGACAACGCCAGCGGCAAAATCGCCTATAAAACTTGGAAATCAAGTTTCCCATCTGGAGGCAGTTGTGCGCCAAACGAGCCGACAAGAGAGTAGAAACAGGGAGAGCGTCTCCTTTGCTTCCTACTCCTCTGGGTCTCTAGCAGGCACTGAGCTACCTGTAGCCAGGAGTTCTGATGTCTCCATGGAAACACCAACTGACCAGGGCCAGCACCAGCACCAGCACCAGCACGTGGGCAGAGACAGGGCAAAGGGCAAGGGGAGGGGCCTGAACAACTGGCCAATCCTTTCAAGACTTCCTAGCACTGCCCTCCAGCTGAGGGTAGCAGCTGTTTGGCACCTGCTGGCCCTCCATGACAGGTCTCTGTTATGGGCCACCCAGGCCCCATCCACCAGACCTGGCCCTGCCTGGCTGCGGCAGAAGGTGAAATCACAAAAACCACAAAGGGACTACTTTAAACTCTAACAGAAAATAAGTAGCTCCCTTTTGGAACATCCCTGTGCATCATGATCTCTTTATTCTCCTCCTGAAACCCTTCCCAGAAGAAAAGGGTTTCTTCATCTCGCAGAATGCAAGAGGAAAAGGAAGCTGCACCCGTTCCCAGTTACGTTTTCTTAGTAAGAAACCTTGAAAACCCATGAAGAGACTGTCACTGTCCTTTCTGGCTATACACACAGAACTACACATATAACCCATTCCTCTCTGAAAAGCACAGAAGATGGCAGAATCGCATCTTGGGAACAGACATCCAGCAGGCACAGGACTGCAGAGGACATGAGGAGCTGAGCAGAGCCAGGACAGGAAGACGAACCCTGGGAGTTGGGGTGCAAGACCAGTGAGGACCCAGAAGCCCTGGAAGTTGGCTGAGGCAGAGATTGGGGAAAAGACAGACAAAACAGGGAGGCAGAGGGAAATTTCCCCTGCAGGGTTTCTCAGGAAAGGAAGATCTGGGCTTGATGGATTCAAGGACATGACATCCTTGAGAGTCAGCTCATGGTATACACACAGGGGTATCACCCACAGAACATTGTGAACGAGGCATGGTAAAGGGAATTTATGGCCAGAGGATGCAGTGAAATGGACACCAGAGGGGAGAGGAAACATTGAATGGCACCCGTGCACTAGCGCATATGCTGACAAGAGAGACGTTGGGCCCCTTTCCACCTTGCTCTGTGCCCAAGGCCTCCAGCAGGGTTGGCAAAGAGTGGGCACTTAGCCCTCACCAGTGAACTGAGTGACTTTTCCCTGAGGCTGACTTGTTCTGTAAGGTTTGGGGCAGATGGAAGGTACCTGCATAGAAGGAAGCTGAATGTGCAGACCCACGGCGAAGACTGTGGCAACAGGTCAGCGTGGCAGACCTGCCTCATTCATTTCTGTCACAATTTTTACCATTTCTTTTAAAAATGTTTTTATAGTTTATTGCCTCACCAGTCAGGCCAATATTCCAGCATTTCTTAATAAAAGTACAGAAAATAAAGCCCACGGGAAAGTCTGCTGTAAAAAAACAAACACCAGTCAGCTGTTATTTTCCTTCAGAAACACAGAGGTCTCGTGTTTTCAGATTTCTATATTCTCTAATCAAGGAAATGAAAAATAGGAGGCAGGGGGGAATTAATAAATGCACATTTGCACTCAATTCAAAACATAATCATATTTAAAAAGTGTACTTTGCTGACATACACCGAGTAGATACATAATAGCAATGAAAACTTTATCCAAATAAGAACATCATCCTGTACTTTCTGTACCATGTGCGACTGTGTTGGGACAAAGGAGACTTGGGTTGGACACTGGATTGAATGTCGCAAATGTGTTTTAAGGTCCCAAAGTGCTCGTGGTAAATTCCCAAATGCAGTAAGTTCCTGCATTCTGAAATACTTGACTTTACTGTGTGTGATGCTTACACAATCTACTCTAATTTCACACTATGTGATATTTTTATATACACGCATATGTATATAAATGTACACAAAGCCCCAATCCCAGGAAAGACTATGTTATGACATAAAGAAACTATATTGATCCATAGTTTGATAGATCAACTACATTGATCTAAAGTACTTACAGTCTATTCCAAATATAAACCTATCATTAGATACACATAACATCTTCAAAACAGATTGTATATATTTTTTAAATCTAATTTTTGAAGACTTGGTATGGGAATATGGTCACAATACCAAGTTATGTGACAAGAACAAAGTAGAATTGTATATATCAATTATTTAAAAAATATAAGATTATGATGTACAGAGAGATTGGAAGGACATGTACCAAATCATTAATGGTGGTTACATGTGTGGTTTTTATTTTCATTTCCTTATCCTTTCAGTAGTTTATCTACAGTCTACACTTCTGAGTTTCAGAGACATTCAAACAACAAGGTGTGCAATCACTCACCACATCATAATTCGCCCACTAATGGCGGTCATATCGAATCCCTTGGGAGGGCTCTTCAATGTCCCAGATTTGGGAGGCACAGACTTTTCTAAAACAAAAATGTCAGGTGGTTTTACTGATCAAAACTAGAGGCAACCAACGGTGCCAGGCCTCCACAGAGCCCACTAGAACAGGTCCAGCAACCTCAACTGAAACACACCCCAAAGGCGACCTGAACAGAAGCCCCAGATGCTGTTGGCAGACATCCTCATGCCCACATCTCCTTCTTGTTCTCCACGACCTGAGCTCTGGTTGAAAACCTCTGAAAGATTACGCTCCATTGCTGTCAGCAAAGAACAGCCCATTGTAAGCTACATGTAGAGCTTAGGAGTGTAGTGAAGTCAAAGCACGACTCAAACAGAATCAGAGAAAGTGTTGGAAGATACGTGACAGCATTTACACATCAGTACCCAAGGCATGGACCAAGTTTCAGGAACTGTGATCGCTCAGACTGCAGAAGTCTCTCTACACAACATGGTCTGGCTCCAGGCTACAGAGAGAGGAGAAGGAAGGCCGCCCCAAACAGGGGCACACCCAGAATAAACACACTGCCTGAGGAACTTCCACATAAGGGACCACGGGGAGACCAGTCACTAGCCTGCAAGGACTCACATGCTGTTGTAGTGCCTGACTTTCCTTCGGCATCCACTCCAGAGACGTTAAACCTCATTGGTCATTGAGAAGCGCTTCCCAACGTGGTTCTCAGTGTGCATGTGTGTGTTTGTATCATCGGTTCTGTGGGACCGGTGTATCTGTCTGTCTATTACTGTTTCTATGGAATGAGTATATGTGCCTGTTGTTTCTCTGGGATGAGTATACCTGTCAGTCTCTCAGTGGTTCTGTGGGGTGGGTGTGTCTGTCTACCAGTGTTTCTATGGGATGAGTGTATCTGTCAGTCTCTCAGTGGTTCTGTGGGGTGGGTGTGTCTGTCTACCAGTGTTTCTATGGGATGAGTGTATCTGTCAGTCTCTCAGTGGTTCTGTGGGGTGGGTGTGTCTGTCTACCAGTGTTTCTATGGGATGAGTGTATCTGTCAGTCTCTCAGTGGTTCTGTGGGGTGGGTGTGTCTGTCTACCAGTGTTTCTATGGGATGAGTGTATCTGTCAGTCTATCAGTGGTTCTGTGGGGTGGGTATGTCTGACAGCTACAAAGTGATACAATTCACTAGGACTGGGGGGTGAGAACCGAGTTTAGTGCTCCCTTTCCAGGGAAGAGAGAGCTCATCCCTTTTTTGCAGTAAACAATCACAGTGCCGAAATGACACAGTTTAAACACAGATGTGCTGAAAGAAAAAGGGTGGGAACTCCCTTCGTGTCAGGACTAAAGGGGATGAAAAACATGGGCAATAATAGGGAGGAGTCTGTGGCGGTGAGAGGGTGGCCCCAGAAGCTGGGTGCAACCAACACGGGAATGAGACACAGCCCAGGGGCCACCAGGGCAGAGTCAAATGGGGTGGATCTCTTGGTGGACCCTATGAATGAGGAACAGAAACCTAGAAAGCTTCTGTCCAATCTCCTTCTCTGTGAGTCCAGAAAAACAGCAGAGATGTGTGCTGGCAACTGAAGCATTGGGTACCCATCCAACGAGAAGTCCAAACCCAGAGCCAGACCTCCATAGCCTCCATGTGGGCTGCACTAGGGGCACACAGCACACACTAGGCAGTGTTCCTGGACAAAGGGCTGCCTGAATCGCATTGTGAAGGAATGATCAGGCAACTTCAGAGTGCAGACCACTGAGACCGACCACTGACCATCCCCCACCAGGAGTCAGTATTGCCAGCACGAAAGAGAGTCACAAAACATAGACAAGGAGTTTTTGTTCCCAAAAGACTAAAGACAGTGACACAATCTTTGTAGTCCTTTGGGGCCTTATTTGTGGAGACACTGAATGTTGAAGGAGAGACCAGTTGCCTTTTTTAATGTCCTCAATTCTGCAGTTGTCACCCAATTACCTCGAGGTTAAGTTGAGGACAGACTTTTCCAGCAAGAACACTGCACGGTCAATGCTGTCCTGTCTAACACAGCCCACAAGGTGACAGAGAACCCAGTTTGACAAGTTTCCCCTGCCAGCTGCCCCTGACCCTGGCGCTGGAAAGATGAGAAGTGAGAGGAGCAGGCATTAAGGTCTCTCAGCCTGTTAGTCCACATGAGGCATTGGTCTCCTTAGAGATTCGTCACTGTTGGAAGCTGAAGGGCGGGGATTCCTCCCATCAAACCAGTCTTTTGAAGGAAACATTGGGGTGAGTGGTTTGTGGTTATGATATCGATTCTTAACAAAGGATCCCTGCAATGTTCTGTTTGGGTGTTTACTTGATTTCCGGTGTTAGTTGATTTTCATCATGTGGGACAGGTGAAATACTTTATTTCAAATTAACAACAGCTTTTCTTAGTTTCGAAAGTACTTGGTGTCTGAGAGAGAAAGAGAGAGAGAGAGAATATCAATTGGAGGCTTTCTTCTGTTCTGTCCACACCTGAACTCTGGTGTGAAGGAGGAGATGGAGGAAGCCACAGGCTGAGTGGAGGGGAAGTGAGACCCAGGAGACAAGAACAACCTCCCTAAGCTACATCCAGCCTGTGCTGCAGAGGGACCCCGCCTTCCCCCTCTGCCTCTAGGAAGTAGGGGGGGGGGTTGTATCCCAGGGCAAGGCTGCCATGGACCCTTGGCCAGAGCCCTCCCCCTTTCCTCAGCAGCCACTCCAGGCCTGAATCCCCCTCATCACCAGCAAAGGGGTGGTTTTCTCACACCTTCCAGGGAGGGAGGTGTTAGCATCCCTGCCCTACACTGGGAAACAGACTGCAGTCAGAAGGAGGAGACCCTGGGTGGAGAAACTCGCCTTCTCACTGTGTGTTCCAGCCTTCGGAGGAGGAGGGGCAGGTGATGGAAGAGCCAGCAGGGGCCTCAGAGTGTGTACAAATCATCACCAAGACTCTGGGGGAAAAAGTTCAATGTTCAGAAAAGACTTCATGGCAAAGGAAATGAAAGTGAAAGGCCAAGATAAAGTAACCCTCCATCCAGTAAGGGTTTCCCTCGCGAACTAGCACTTTCCTCCTGGGAGACAACACGCCCCTGGGGGATGTGCCCTGATCTCACCTGGCCTTCAGCTCTGAGACCTTCTGGCCCCATCTACACCTCCACAGGACCCCAGGGCCAGCCACTCCCTTCAGCATGAATGTCCCCGACCTTGTTTCTCACCCAGATGGGGATGCTCAGTATCAGGGGTGGGGGTACAACAAGATCTCGGATGGGGGTTTGGGGGCTGTCCTTTGCCTTTTTCAGTTTCTTTCTAATTCTGGGGCCAACTGGGAGATAAAGTGAGTAGCTAAGATAGTGGCCCCAGCAATAGAAGCCGGGTCAAGGCGTGTATGGAACATCCTTGCCTCGATCAGTCTGTTGGGAAACAGCACCGGATTTTCTCTGGGGCGTTGGGTGACCTCTCTGAGCTTCTCGTAACTGACTGCTTCCTGGGCACATTGGTGCATACCTGCTATCAGGCCCTCAACCATTTGGTGGTGGCACCTCCAACCCGCCTGTCCTACCTGGTAGTCCCAGCCTGGTTCTGCCTCTGGCACGGCTTCCGTCCCTACTGGCTGAGGGGATTGGTGGCATGGGTTTGGTCTGCATGAGCCCTAGCTGCAGTCTGGACACGGTTGTGCTCGTCCAGGGTCATGGTGGAAGTTAAAATGATGAGTTCATGCCATGTGAGGTCACATGCCTGGACTCGGTAATGGAATTCCCTGATAAAATTCATTGCGTCAGTGGAGAGCGAGCCTAGGCATTTTTCCATGGAAGAGAGGTCAGTTAGTGAAAAAGGGACATGGACCCGAATGACACTTTCTGCTCCTGCCACTTCTCGGAGGGGGCAAATGCGGGGGTCTAGGGGCTCTAGATCCAGGCGGGAGCGAGTATGTAGGCTGACTGGGGAAGAAAGGTCTTCAGAGGGAGGGGGAGAATCCGGTTGAGAGGGAAGCGCTGGATCTGGAGTAGCTGTCGGCGGGAGCTGATAAGGAGGAGGGGGAGGGGAAGCAAGGTGTTCAGGGGAATCAGAAAAGGAGGAGGGAGGTTCTGGGGCAGTAGCCTTAGGAGGCCGGATGGGTTCAGGGTTCCCTCGGGCCAGGAGAACTTGGGCCGTGGAGCACTGGGCGCACAGATCCGGGCGGGAGCACAAGGCCCAAAAGCCCTAAATGTAGGGGACCTCAGACCATTTGCCAGTCTGTCTGCAAAAATTATCTAGGTCAGTAAGGGTAACAGAATCGAAAGTGCCTTCAGGAGGCCAGGATTCATGATTATTGAGTTGATATAATGGCCAGGCCGTAGTGGATACAAAAATCAGCCATTTTCGCTTGAGACCAGGGTCAATTACTTTTACTATTTGGTAAAAATCACCAGTAAATCTGTGTGGTACTGGACTTTTGTTTCTAGGGAGGTTTTTGATCACTGATTTAATTCCTTACTGGTAATTGGTCTGTTTGGATTTTCTGTTTCTTCATGATTCAGTCTGGGAAGGTAGTATGTTCCCAGGAATTTGTCCATTCTAGGTTGTCCACTGAGACAGCATCTCAATCTGAAAGCGTCATGGTAACCAAGCGGGGGTTGTCTGGAGGTTCCTGAACCAGCCCCAAGTAGGCAGCTGCCACAGTAACCTTCTGGGGCATCTGTGTGATCACCGCCCCCCCACATTGCGTGACTGAGTCCTGTGGGTGGGCCAGGAGGAGACGACATGTCTCCACAGCAGTGTGTTAAGTCCCGGCTCACCCGCAGTGGCTGTTTTTCCCAGGAAGGTAGGGAAGATGCCAGGGAGGCTTTTAGAAGCCACCCTTGCCCCAGCCCGCCACCCCAGAGTAGCACTGGCAGGTGTAGACCAAGAACCTGAAAACTTAACGTGAGGGTGAGGGGGGGGGGGGGGGCAAGGAGGGGGAGGAGACTGTCCCTAATGAATGGTCATTTCAGCAGAGACGCAAACTGTTATAAGGGAGGGGTCCATGGGGCATTCTGGGGCAGGGGCAGGAAGCGCCCTAGGATCCAGTGCCCAGGCCCTGAGGAGCGTGTTCTGGGCAGGTGTGAGGAGAGCAGGGCGGCTGCTGAGCCTGGTGAGGGGCCAAACTGGAAATGATGCTCTGAACGGGACAGGAGCTGCGGGAGTGTTTGAACAGAGCAAAGCCCTGTCCCTGTTCACTTTAAAGGGTCTCTGGCTGCTGGGGCTGGGGAGATGGAGGGGAGCAGGGGTCCACCCCCACTCTCCCGGTGGGGTGGGGGCAGCAGTGGTGGGAAGAGGGGTCAGGGCCTCAGGGCACCAAGCCATCTGGACTTGCTGGTGGTGGGTTGCAGCCTGAGGGAGGGCGGAGGGCAACCTCGAGGTGTGGGGCCTGGCAGTGTCAGGAGAACTCTGTGTTCTGTGGAGGTGGGAAGGTGCTAGGAGGGGCAGGTTTCCTAGGGAGATCAGGGGTCCTGCTGGGCCACGTCAAGTTCAACATTTCACCTCTTACCACCACCCCCCTGAGCTCACTGTGGCCTCACACTGGTCAGGGATGGGTTTCTGGAAAAGGCAAGGTCATTGCACCTCAGGGCCTTTGTGCTGGCAGAGCCCTTGGCCAGCTGCTCCCTGGCTTGGTGTCTGTAGTGGGAATGGCTTGGACCCTTGGCACTGTCCTCCTTCAGGCCTGTCACTTCCTCTCAACGTGGAAACCAGCTCCTGCCCCCTCCCAACCACATAAGCTGGTTGCCTTCTTGGGGGTGTGTAGTGTTTCTTGTGACCCATACGTTTTTGCTGTTTGTTTGTTTGTTTCCAGGCCAGCCTGTCAGCTCCCTGAGAGTCAGGCCGTGGCTCTCTGGTCCTGAGCACGCAGTCCAGTGCCTCGCACGTGGTGGTCACCCACAGACATGGGTTAATTGATGAAGAACAGGAACCACTGCCCTTTCCTCCCGGAGCTCGGAGCCCGGAGAAGAGGAGATGTCACTAAGCATCGGTCACAGGTGAGAAGGAGCAAGTGCAGTCAGGGCCAGAGGGACACCCAGTGGCACAGGGGGCTCCTCCTCCACCAGGCTGGGGGGTGGGGCTGGGGCGTGCAGACACTGTGTCCTGAGTGGGTCTGTGCTGCAGAAGGGAGGGTCAGACCCCGGACCCAGGGGCAATGGCCAGGCCCACAGGGAGGGCAGCGGAGGCAGGCAGGGCTGGGCTTGTCTGGGGCCCTGTGTCCTCTGTGTGGCCAGAGATGCTCTCTCAGGACTGGGACAGGGGCACCTGGAATGGGACCACCAGCACCTTCTGCCGCAGAGCCCTTCGGAAAGCTCCTCCTCCTGGTGGCAGAAGTTGCATAGCCCTAAGTCACAGTTATCGGCCCATGTCATGCAGAGGGTAGCTGCCCGGTGCATCCTCACAGGCAGCAGAAGACGGAAGCCCCTCTGGGTCCAGCTGCCCAGGCCAGTCGGTCCTGTGTGTGTGGCAACCCCAGCAACCCCTGTGTGGTGGCCCTGCAGCTGCAGCCAGAGCTCCTCCTCTGACAAGTCCTGACCTTGAGAGCCCTCACATGGATACTCAGAAAGTAGCCCTCCTGCCAAGGTCAAGGCCTAAAGGAAATATAGCTACGAAAGACACTGAAACACTTTCTGTGATTCAGCCTCCACCCGTCCATGAGCCCTGTTTTCCTCCTCGCCCAGCCCAGAAAGTTCTCTGAAGCTGTGTGTGGGTGGGCCCCACAGGGTGAGCCTTTCAGGTCACCGATGGGAGAAGGCACTTTGTCAGCTCAGCACAGGGAGCAGGGGCCGGCCATGGGACAGGACAACTATGCTGGGGATGCCGGCAGGGACAAGGACAGTCTGGCGTGTTTCCTGGGACCTGTGGGTGCTGGCTGTTTCCAGCAGCAGCTTTCAGAGCAAAACTTGGTGGAGACACAGAGTCCTCTGTTCTGGGTATTTCTCTGGGTGTCCTGAGGCCTCAGTGTGGTCCCTCCCCATGAGTCTGGCTGGGGTCTGTGCCAGGGTGGAGCTGGCTGCCCTGGAGGACAGGACCCCACCGTGTCGGGGCTGGGTGTAGCACAAAGGGTCAGGCCCATTTGGTAGAGGCACCCCCCAGATTTCTGGGCACCCCTGAGGAAGTCCCAGCTTCTTCAGGAGGGATAGGGGACCTACCTGCAAGTGTGGGGAGATTAGAAGGGCCCGTCTCTGGGTCCTGCCCTCCCCTGGGTGTTTAGCCCTCCTCCACTCCCCTTTGAGAGTCTGTCCCAGGTCGTCCTCCCTGGCTGTGTTCTGAGGGCACCACTGGTACCTGAATCCTGACCTGGGTTTTCTTCCAGAGGCTCCAGCCATGCTCACAACCTGGTCCTCCACCGCCCTCCAGTGGTTATCTAGGCTCACTGCACAGCTGAGCCTGCTATTGACTTACTTTCCCTCAATGCTTGGACACTGTATTCTACCCAATTCCTACCCACCCCCTCCCTAGGGCTGTAAAAAAATACAGGATCCTCCTTAAAAAAAGGATGAGCTCCCCAGCAGGTAGAGGCATCTCCACAAAGGTGCAGTGAAACTAAATAAGGCAGCATGTGCTCTCAGGTGAGATACCATATTGTAATCTGTGAAAGAAATATGTGTTTGGTGCTCCTGCAGTATTCTTGCTACAGAGCTCTTAAACCCCTGGGAGTTCCACAGGAGTGAGAGCAGTAACAGCGCTTTTGCCAGGTTAATGAGGTGACTTTTGGAACGCACCTTTTGAGCTTCGGGACTGGTCCCCAGGACAGCCTTGCGACCAGAGGGCTGGACTTTCTGTCTCCACCACCCTGCACCTCCAGGGACAGGGAAAGAGCTGGCTGTCAAATAAACCACCAACAGCCAGTTATGTATAATCCAGCATGCTTACGCAATGAAATCTCCATGAAAACCCAAAAGAACTGAGTTTAGAGAGCTTCAGGCTGTTGAAGGTGTGGAGGTTCAGGGAGTGTGGCTTACTCGGGGACCATGGGAGCTTCGAGTCCTTTCCCCACACCTTCCCCTGCGAATCTCTTGCATCTGGCTGAGCTGTACCTTCTGTAACAGTCAGTGGTTTTGTAAGCAAAATGTTTCTTTGAGGTCTGTGAGCTGCTACAGCAAATTGATTGATCCCCAGGAGGGGGTGATGGGAACCTTCCATCTGTAGCTGCTCAGTCGGAAGCACAGGTGACAACAACCTGGGCTTGCAGCTGGTGTCTTGCTGGTGGGGGGTGGGGCGGTGAGTCTGGCAGGACTGGGTCCTTAGCCTGTGTGCTCTGTTGCTTTCTTCATGTGGAAAGGGTCCGAACTGAAGGGCATCCCTTATAGGACGCCCAGCTGGTGGTGCAGAATTGTTTGTGGTGTGGAGGGATTCCCCCCCCCATTGGCACTGGGACCCAGAACCCTTTTAGTTGGTGTCAGAAGTGGGATCTTCTAGACCAGCCATGGCTCACAGAAACGTGGTTTGGGAAGAGAAAGGACGAAAGGGAGGTTTGGGAAGAGAAAGGATGAAGAACCTTGGATTCCTGGGGGTCCACTAGTCACCTGAGGGGGGAAATGGCAGCTCTGCTGAACTCAGTTACTAAAAGCAGAAGTTACAAATGGACTTTAAAGATGGATCCAGTTCCGCCAGGATGGAGGCATACGTGGATATGCCATGCCTTCTCAGACAACCAAGTTTAGAGACAATTAAATATTAGCAACAGAAAACACAGCCAGAACACAGAAAATTGAACTTTTCAGAAGTCTGTTAACAACAAATTCTTCAGCCTGACAAGTAGGGGGCGAAACCAGCAGCTGGTGGAGTGGGGTTGCACAGGAAAACTCGGTCAGACAGACTCAGGCACAAGGAATCCAGGCGCGTGGAATCCAGGTGCAGGGTTGGACCTAGTGAGCCATCGAGCAAGTGACCAAGTGACTACAGGGGAAACCGTAAGAGAGCGGGGCTGCGGGTTGACTCTGGTCACACATTTGTGCTCGGATAGACAAGCAAGGGAGTGGGCAATTAGACCAGGACGCAGCGGGTCCCCACAGCAAGCGGCAGGGAGGGCGCCGCCATTTTCCTGCTCTGACCCCACCTCCACATACAGCGTCACAACCCAGCGACCTGGGAGTCCAAGGTGCCGCTCCACGTACTTAACGGGTGCGAACAAACCAAAAATGGCTCAAGAAGATCTCAAAGCCCCAGAGCCTATAGATCTAAGCAATGAAGAAATAGTAAAACTCTCCGACGCACAGTTTAAAACACTGGTCATCAGGATCCTCACAGAACTGGTTGATTATACCGACAAATTAGACAAATATATGAAGGCAAAACTAATTGAAACGAATGGAATTGCACAGGAAACCAATAGCAATGAAAAGGAAACTGGGACTCAAATCAATGGAGTGGACCAGAAGAAAGCAAATAATGGCCAAACAGGAAAGAGTCAAGAAGCAAGAATTCAAAGAAATGAGGGAGAGTCTTAGGAACCTCCAGGACATCTTTAAACGCTCCAACATCCGAATTATAGGGGTACCAGAAGGGGGAAAGGCACAGCCACCAGTGGAAAACTTATTTGAACAAATAATAAAGGAGAATTTCCCCAATCTGGCAAAAGGAAATAGACTTCCAGGAAATCCAGGAAGCTCAGAGAGTCCCAAAGAAGTTGGACCCAAGAAGGAACACACCAAGGCACATCATAATTACATTAGCCAAGATTAAAATGAAGGAGAGAATCCTAGAAGCAGCAAGAGCTAAGGGGACAGTCACCTACAAAGGAGTCCCCATCAGACTGTCAGCAGATTTCTCAAAAGAGACCTTACAGGCAAGAAGGGGCTGGAAAGAGGTATTCCAAGTCATGAAATCCAAAGACCTACATCCAAGATTGCTCTATCCAGCAAAACTTTCATTTAGAATGGAAGGACAGATAAAGTGCTTCTCAGATAAGATCAAATTCAAGGAGTTCATCATCACCAAGCCCTTATTATATGAAATGTTAAAGGGACTTATCTAAGAAAAAGAAGTTAAAGAAACATGAACAGTGAAAGGACAACAAACTCACAGTTATTAACAACCACACCTAAAACAAAAGCAAACTAAAAGGACAGCTAGATCAGGAGTGGAAACATAGAAATGAAGATCTCAAGGAGGGTTAGCAACAGGGGAGTGGGAGGAGGAGAAGGGGGGAGAAGATACAGAAAATAAGTAGCATAAACAGCAGATAGAAAATAGATGGGGGGGCAAGAATAGCATGGGAAATATAGAATCTAAAGGACTTGAGACACATGGTCATAAACTAAATGGGGGGTAATGATGGGGACGGGTGGTAGGGTAGAAAGGAATGAAGGGGGGACTAGAACAACTATAACAGCATAATCAATAAAAAATTAAAAAAAAGATGGATCCAACTCCTGGGGAGCTGAATCCCTGAGTATCCAAGAAAAGGAAGAATAATAAGTATTGTAAATACAGTCCTCTGGTACTTTTTATCTGTAATGGCTAGAGTAAGATTAAAATAGAGCACTGGGTTGGGCCTCAATGCTAATCCCAGTTCAGGGTTGTGTCTGTGTGGCCTATCAAAGCCACCTAGATAGGGGGAAATTATGCAGGCGCAACAGAAAGTCCCTCTAAATCTGCTTATCCTCAAGAAAACAGTCAATGTGTGCCTTCGGTTTTTAATGCTGCCGAGTAGAAGAGTGTGCTGGGGTTGCCGCGGCTCACCAGGACGGTCACAGACGGCCATCCATGACACAGAGTCCCAGTCCACTCTGGTGATTTACCCAAGGGCTCAAAAGCCCATTAGTTAGACTTTTTCATCTCTGTTTGTAACCACTCTGGTACAGCACCCAAAGGTGGTGGCGCCCACTGCCACCTGCAAGGTTCCATCCACAGAAATTCTGACTTGATGGGTCTGGAGTGGGACCTGGGACTTTGCATTTTTATCAAGTCCCCAAGTGACCTGGGAACTTTGAGGACCACTGCTCTAGAGATGGCTAGTTAATAATTTTCTCAAAACCAGCCCAAGGTCATGTGCAAAGGGATTTACTTCCTTCAGTATGTGTAGTCTTGCATTTGGGGAGAGCCCTGAGCCCGTGATGCCTTCCAGCTTCCCAAGCTATAGCAATAGCTGACATTAAACATGATCCTCTCCCTCCCGTGGCAAGGGCAGAGATGTGGGCTCTGCACTACTGAGCCTTGAAAGACCCCAAACAGGAAGCACTGGTGGGCTCACCGGCCCAGCCAGCTCTGTACTGGGGTGGTTTGCCTTACTAAGAGCTTGGTCAGCGGGTGAGCGCTGCAGGCCCAGACAAGCAGACACTGCCAACCTTGAGCACGACTGGTGCAGCCCTGGAGGCTTGGTGTCACTGTGGCAGGGTCAGAAAGCAGACATGCTCTTTTGGCCTGCCCACTGAGAGCATGTAGCCTCCCCACCCCTGTCCCACACAGCCCAGCGGGAGACAGGGACAAGTGGCAGGGGGAGGGAAGGGGGAAATAAAAAGGCAGGTGCCAAGGGGTGCCTGATGTGGGAACTCAGAAGCCCCACCTCTTCTTGTCCTCTGCGCTGTCCCCTGCTCTGCAGAGTCCTGCCCAAGTTCGAGTTGCAGGTGGTGGCAAGAGGTTTAAAGTCACAGGGAAAGAACCATAACCACCTTTTCCAAGGGGCTGCTTGTCTGTGCTCCACTTCAGGTCGGGTTGACTCTCGGCTCACAGTGAGGACACAGTCCAAATTCAGACAGGCCGACTGTGCAAGGAGTGGCCCTGGTGGCAGACACACCTCCTAGTGGCTCTAGAAGCTGCCACTTCAGGAGCCGAGCAGGGCGAGGTCCAGGAGGCAGGCAGTGTGCTAGGAACGCTACCGGAGAGCCCTGTGGAAAGCTCATGGCTCCTCAGCTGCCCAGTGGTGCAGGCCCAGGGCTGCCTGAGTGTCAGACGTTAGCACAGCAGTGGGGTCGTGGGTGGGTCACAGGGCAGTGTCCAACAGCGTGATCTAAACGGTTTTCCAAAAAAGCTTTTAGTACTTGAAATGTGACCTTAAACGAATCAGCCATGTAGGTTGGGAAGCAAAAGTCAGAGTTCCATTTGTTTTATCTCCGTGTAAAATTCACAGTGTTTTTGAATCAAGGTAAAATACAAAGCAAACAAAGTGTGAAAAGAGAAGGAAAAGAAGAAAAACTGTGTGCAGAGCTGTGGCGCTGCACCCCCACCTGCGCAGATGTCACTGAGTGCCTGCCCGCCAGGGTGAAGGGGAACCTGTGGACAAAGGCACAGTTTTAAACCTGAAGAGGACTTGGTCTGGCAGGAGACCTCAGGGGCCACAGCACCCTGAGGCCACCGCTGTTCCCTGCTGGCTTGACTCAGGTCCAGGGGCCAGGCATAGTGTCTCGATTTCCTGGGTTAGCAAGAGACTGTGAAGGGACAAGGACATGCCACCAACTCACTGCCCTGGTCAGCCTCTTCGATGAGTGGTTCCCAGTCTGCTGGTCATCAGAATGACCTGCGGGGTTTTTGAAATCTTAGTGACAGGCCACATCCCAGACCAATCAAATGAGAACTGATGAGAACCGCACTTCAAAGATTAAAAAACAAACAAACCAACAAACACCTCTTTGAGTGATTTACTGGGAGCCAAGGCTAAGAATCAACCCCTACTTTAAAATACTCCTGTGGACTTTGACCTTCCTAGATTTTGGCTGATTTCCATAATCAGCTTTATACCCTCATCCACATAGTCAGTCAGTTTGCACCGAGCTCCAACACCTCCTCATGGCCTGTCTCTAATGCTCTGTGTCCTTACTTAACTGCACCGGTTCCCTCAAACTGGGCATGAGCTGGAGTCCAACAATTAGTTTACACTTAAAATGCATAAAATTGTGCATCTCTTTTTCATTCCCCATGGCAGATAGGGCCTTCAGAGAACACAATGGCATCTGTCCAGTTTCCTTTGCCACCGGTGCCTCTGCAAATAACTTCAACCCTACACAAACCACGGCAAGGCTAAGGTTTCTCTTCCCATTTCAATCAGCTCCATGATTTTATCTCTAGCACCCTTCCCCTCTGCCACTTCTTCAAATAAGTATTTTTTGGTACATTTGATGACGTCGTAATTCTGATTTTCTCCTAAGAAAAACCTATACCAGACAGACAGTTCTTAGATAGATTTTTCCATTTCACCACCATTCTCTTGTCCTATTTTTTTAAAGTTCTTTTGGAAGTGCCTCTTCCAATCAAAGGAAGGCCCTTTATTTTGAGATCTGTAAATAGCTGTGGGTCCCCTAGATTCTTCCAGCACATTGAGTTCTTCTGCTCCCTGCAGGGTTTGTTTTCCTCTAGGTTTTCTTATTCATGCACAGCCCGGACTACTGTGTTGCCTCTAGGTTTCCCTATGGGCACACCTGTGAAAAGTGCACCGAAACAAAAGGGACCTTGCCCAGTGCCCAGTGGATACTTAGAAATTACTTAATGAATGAACAGAAAAACAGCCAAGAGTCTCTCCGGCTCAGGGGGAGCTCTCAGCACTGCTCACCACCACAGGTTCCTGGGCGAGTCTACATGTCACAGCTCTGGACAAGCACCTAGAGAAATGTCGGCTGTTAGAGACTTTGCCCGTGGACACTAGTGTGAGTCAGTAGAGAGAATAGCAATTTCTGCTTTCATCTCTGTTCTGAATCTTCAGTGCATCTTGGGGAAACCTTTTTTGGATTCAGAACCAAAGCAAATGGATTGTGATTACTCGGTGAGTTAGGGATTCTGTTTATTGGCACTTGAGGTAATCAGATCACTTTTACTTTTTATCTCAGTCTGTCTTATTCCTGCCTTGTTTTTGTCTGGATCCGATCCTTCAAATCACAGGTGTGATTCAATGTGACACGTTTCACCACGCTTCATGAGTTGTCAGCCACCCAATCTTGAGGAGTAGCTAATGACTGAGTAGAATATTTTGTTTCAGGATATAAATCAAAGAATAACTTGTAATACATCTAAGGAAACTCAGCCTCCAGGAGTCATGTCAGGTCTCTAGCCGACCCCTCCTGTCTCCATTCCAAGTCCAGAGTTTCTGGCCCCCGAGACAGAGCCCTGGGTTTGGGGAAGTTTTGCACTGCAGCCTGTTCTCTGCCCTTTCAAAAGAGTTGTTACATTTCCCAAAGGAGTCAGAGCAATGTTTGAACATTTACTTCTCCTCATTCTGGACAACAGTTATTTATTTACCTGGTTGTGTTTGTTGTCGACCTACCTCGTGATGGCCACCAGCCTGAGGAAGACTGGTCAGTTTGGAACTTTGGAGAGAGCACTGATGAAACAGACTCTGGACTCATTGGCCACGCCCCCACGAGATCCTGGAGATGTGCCAGTCTGCTGTGAGCCCTGTCTACTCTGAACTTCTTAATGGCATTTTACAGGGAATTTGTAGTTTTATGAATTCCTGGTTCTGAGAAGAATCAATCGAGAAGTTAGAAGAGTGGGAAACAAGTGTTAAATCTTTTCTGAGAATGAAAATTTAAGTAATAGAGTCATGACTGGTGGGAACAGATCCACTGATTTCGGGTTCAAAGCAAGAGCAGGAGAAGCTGAAAAGGAGAGTAAAAAGTGAAGGAGGGCTTTGGTCGGAACCCAGCCGGTCCCGGTCTGACCTGTCCCCCTCCTAGCTGTGGCCATGTTTGCAGCGGTGTCACTCCCTGTCCGCCGCTAACAGTATGTGCATAAAAATGTCTGTTTTCCAACTCACACACACCGCATACTTGACATGAGTCCTTCAAGTGATGTTTCAGGAGATAACAAGTTCTTCAAAGAAACTAGTTCCTTAAGTAGAATTTAGCTTCCGCATCTGATTGTCTGTCCCTCCGTGACTCCCGGTGGGATGCTGCAGGGTGGGGCACGGTCCTGGCGTGCTTGCGGGCGTTTCCCCAGGGTTCGTATATTCTGTGAGCTATAGTTCTTTGTAAAGATGACGCATAAACCTTACCTTTCTTTCCTTCTTTATCCTTACACATCGAATTTTCAGATAACCTTAGTAATGATTAAAGAGTATAAAGACTGTTGGGAGTATTTTAAGTAGAACTTAGGATTTGTAGATGCCATCTACATATTTGTAGATGGTATCTCCAATAAGGGGTTAAAAAATATATAAAGAACTCATACAACTCAACATCAAGAAATATAATTTGATTAATAAATGGTCAGAGAACTTGAACAAACATTTCTCTGAAGAAGAATACAGATGGCCAACAGACACATAAAAAAATGCTCAACAGCCCCAGTCATTGGGGAGACGCAAATCGGAACTGCAGGGATATGTCACCTTGCACCTGTCAGAACCACCACAATCCAAAAGACAACAGGCAACAAGTGTTGGTGAGGGGGAAGAGAAAGGGAACCCTTCCGGGACTGTACACCAATGCAACCACTGTGGAAAAGAGTATAGATTCCTCAAAAAATCAAAGATAGAACTGTATGTGATCCAGCAATTCCACTTCTGAGTATTTACCCAAAGAAAATGAAAACACTAATTCCAAAAGATACACCTCTGTGTTCTTTGCAGCATTATTTTTGTAGCCAATACATGGAAACATTCATTGTAGCCTGGGAACTAATAATAATATTGTATGTCAACCACGCTTCATTACAAAAGTATAGTCTTTTCAGGGAGTATTAAGAGCAGGACAGTGGCTGTGAAATTGACCTACATCGGAGACACAAGGAGTAAGGAATGGCTCTGCTGGGCTGCCGAGCCTCGGCGGATGGGAAGTGTGCAGTTGAGCCAGAGCGTGTTTTCCACTGGGAGGAGTCTGAGTCTCTGCAGCAGGATGTGCATTTTTTTGAGGAGTGTGGGTTTTCTGCCCTCTAGTGTCTCACAGTGCTAAGGACTTGTTGAACCTAAAAATGTCTTCTCATTGCTGGCCATAGATGGAGAGAGTCACAGAAAACCAGCTACTAGAAATCAGTGAACACACAGTTAGAGATCATCTGGTGAGCATCACCTTTGTACGGGTGGACCCGAGAACCACCGCAGAAAGAACTCACTCAAGTTGCCAAAATCAGAGACAGCACAGCAAGGGCTGATCATTGATTCAGAGATTCATTCCTACTTCATTTGCAGCAGATGTTCATTTCATTGTATAATATTGGAAAAAGTAAATTACGACACTGGTTCCTTAAGTTGGATCATCTTCTCTGAGGTCTCTGAGGGCATAATATTACACCTTTCTGACTCCAGACCCAGAGTTCTCAACTCAGGCCCCTGAGGGGAGAGGACAGACCAGGTTCTTGCCACTCACAGCTCTGTCCCAGGTGCCATGCAGAGTGGCACATGTCAGGTGTTAAATGTGTGTTTGTCGAAGGCATTAACAAGTGGGTAAATATTAATCGTGGTGCTTTTGCTGTTCTCAATGCTATGTCTGTGCAGCACTTTGTCAAAGGAGCAGATTTACTAGGACACAATTATCAAACACTCCCAACTAGGCCCTTCAGAACCTGCTTGGTGGGCTGGTTTTCTGTTTGTTTTCCTCACACATTGGTGAAATCTAGGTTTTATGACTCTGATGCATACTTTCACATGTAGAAAAGATCTGCTCACTTTTATTTTTTTTATTTTTTATAATTTTATTTTATTTTATTTTATTTTAATTTTTTATTGATTATGCTGTTACAGTTGTTCTAATCCCCCTTTCATTCCCCTCCACCCTACCCCCCATCCCCACCATTACCCCCCTTTAGTTTATGACCATGTGTCTCAAGTCCTTTAGATTCTATATTTCCCATGCTATTCTTGCCCCCCCATCTACTTTCTATCTGCTGTCTATGCTACTTATTTTCTGTACCTTCTCCCCCCTTCTCCTCCTCCCACTTCCCTGTTGCTAACCCTCCTTGAGATCTTCATTTCTATGTTTCCACTCCTGATCTAGCTGTCCTTTTAGTTTGCTTTTGTTTTAGGTGTGGTTGTTAATAACTGTGAGTTTGTTGTCCTTTCACTGTTCATGTTTCTTTAACTTCTTTTTTCTTAGATAAGTCCCTTTAACATTTCATATAATAAGGGCTTGGTGATGATGAACTCCTTGAATTTGATCTTATCTGAGAAGCACCTTATCAGTCCTTCCATTCTAAATGAAAGTTTTGCTGGATAGAGCAATCTTGGTTGTAGGTCTTTAGATTTCATGACTTGGAATACCTCTTTCCAGCCCCTTCTTGCCTGTAAGGTCTCTTTTGAGAAATCTGCTGACAGTCTGATGGGGACTCCTTTGTAGGTGACTGTCCCCTTAGCTCTTGCTGCTTCTAGGATTCTCTCCTTCATTTTAATTTTGGCTAATGTAATTACGATGTGCCTTGGTGTGTTCCTTCTTGGGTCCAACTTCTTTGGGACTCTCTGAGCTTCCTGGATTTCCTGGAAGTCTATTTCCTTTGCCAGATTGGGGAAATTCTCCTTTATTATTTGTTCAAATAAGTTTTCCACTGGTGGCTGTGCCTTTCCCCCTTCTGGTACCCCTATAATTCGGATGTTGGAGCATTTAAAGATGTCCTGGAGGTTCCTAAGACTCTCCTCATTTCTTTGAATTCTTGCTTCTTGACTCTTTTCTGTTTGGCCATTATTTGCTTTCTTCTGGTCCACTCCATTGATTTGAGTCCCAGTTTCCTTTTCATTGCTATTGGTGTCCTGTGCAATTCCATTCATTTCAATTAGTTTCGCCTTCATATATTTGTCTAATTTGTCGGTATAATCAACCAGTTCTGTGAGGATCCTGATCACCAATGTTTTAAACTGTGCATCTGTGAGTTTTGCTATTTCTTCATTGCTTAGATCTATTGGCTCTGGGGCTCTGAGATCCTCCTGCGCCATTCTTGGTCTGTTTGGGCCCTTTAAGTGTGAGAAGCGGCGCCTTGGACTCCCAGGTCGCTGGGTTGTGACGCTATATGTGGGGGCGTGGTCAGAGCGAGTAATGGCGACCCCCTCTGCTATTTCTCACAGCTGGGTGAGGAGCAGAGCCTTAGGTGGTTCACCTGGGCCGGGCCATTCGGAGTCGCTGGGTTATGACGCTGTATGTGGAGGTGGGGTCAGAGCAGGAAAATGGTGGGGCCCTCCCTGCCGCTTGCTGTGGGGAACCGCTGGGTCCTGGTCCAACCGCCCACTCCCTCGCCTGTCCGCCCACGCACAAATGCGTGACCACAGTCAACACGCAGTACCGCTCCCCCACTGTCTCCTCTGCGGTAGCTCGCCTGGTCGCTTGCTCAGTGGTTCACTAGGTCCAACCCTGGGCCTGGATTCCGTGCGTCTGGATTCCAAGCCTGAGTCCCTCTGAACGAGTCCTCCTGTGCAACCCCACTCCACCAGCTGCTGGTTTCGCCCCTTTCCAGTCAGGCTGAAGAATTTGTTGTTAACGGACTTCTGAAAAGTTCAATTTTCCGTGTTCTGACTATGTTTTCTGTTGCTAATATTTAGTTGTCTCTAAACTTGGTTGTGTGAGAAGGCACGGCACATCCACCTATGCCTCCATCTTGGTGGAAGTCCAATCTGGTCACTTTTAAACACAGTATGTTTAATCTACTTAAAGGTTTAATTTACTCAAAATGTCTCATACATGTAATATTTAACCTCATACTTATTCAGTAATTTCAGGCACATCTTTACTAAATAAAATTTTACACAATTTCAGTTATAGTAAGATGAGTGAATTGCCATTTGGAAACTGTGCAGTTAAATCCCTGCTTTTCTTAGTTGCCAGAGACACACACTTGCCAGCGGTTTGCACACCTACCTTTCTACCGTGGCAGAAGAAAAGCATAGCAGACTGTGCTGGGTTCTGATTTTCAGTGAGAGTAAAGAGCTGTGGCTGTCTTGCCCTACCAAGCCCATGGGTGTAGGGAGATAGTCATCTCCTTATAAACACAGCACAAAGGGTTGACAGTATCTTATGACATTTTTTCCAAAGCATAATCTCAGCATGGTATCACATTATTACCATAATCAGAAAGAGGCAAGATGGTTAGAAAACACAACTACAACCACCACAGAACAATAAAAACTACTCCGCACCAAGACAATAACCTGGAGTTCCACTGACAGCTTTGTGTTCCTCTCCTGCCCTAAGGATTTCTCTAGTCAGAAGAATGAGTGCACCTTCACTTACTGTTGAAGTTACAAGGTGACAGAGGTGGGGGTTATATGATCTCATTAGAGCTCTCTGTCAGGAAAGGAAATGAAGCCAAGGGGAGAACCCATGCTGTTGCAACAAACTCCTGTCCATTCCCCCCAGCTCCCGTCGGCCTGAACACCAACAACTAAAAAGACTTGTCTCCGTGAAGACTAGGGTTCCGTGGGGTTGGCTGTATTCTCTGTGCCTTAAACAGTGCTTGGTTCTTAGAAGACTCTCTAAGGATGTTGAATGAATGAGCCATTATCACAATAGCCATTACTGCTGGACACCTAAGATGTATTTGGTGCCATGATTTACTATATCAATCCAGTATCTGGTCACCCAGTGATGGTACTAGAATTCAAAGTTAGATATGTCTGAGGCCAATGCTTTACTATTTTCACCTGCAGAATGGAAGAGTTACGTGACTTTCCAAAGGGCTTCATACATGATAAAGGAAAACTCCAATAGCTCAGATGAATATTCCTTTTTAGAATAAATATATTTTTATTAAAGTTTATATTCAGTATTAATTTTAGGAATACAGCACAATCATACACTTCACAAAATGCTCCCCCTAGTTTTTCTTGTACCCACGAGGGACCATGTGTGGTTGTTATAATATTACTGACTCTATTCTGTTTTCAAAGTATATTTTATTGCTTATGCTATTACAGTTGTCCCAATTTTCCCCCTTTGCCCCTGTCCACCTGGTTCCTACTTCACCTCCTGTGATCCTCCCTCTCCTTAGTCATGTCCATGGGTTGTGATGTAAGGTCTTTGGCTTCTTCAAATTGCCTAGACCATTCTTAACATCCCCTTGTCTCTTCTGTATCTACCCAATTAGGCTTCTAAATCCCTATACCTTTCCCCCATTCTCCTTCCCCTTCCTCCTCCCAGATGATAACCCTCCAAATGATCTCCATATCTGTGATTTTGTTCATGTTGTAGTTGTTTGCTTAGCTTGTTTTTGGTTTTTAGATTCAGTTGTTGATAGTTGTGAGTTCATTATCATTTAATGTTCATACTTTTGATCTTCTTTTCCCTAAATAAGTTCCTTTAATGATTCCTATAATAAGGGCTTGGTGATGATGGATTCCTTTAGCTTTCCCTTGTCTGGGAAGCATTTTATCTGTCCTTCAATTCTAAATGATACTTTTGCTGGGTAGAGTCATCTTGGTTGTAGGTCCTTGATTTTCATCACTTTGTGTAGTTCTTGCCAGTCTCTTCTTACTTTAAAGTTTCTGTTTACCTTAAGATGTTATTTACTCCTTTAGAGAGAGTAAAAGAGGGGGAGAGAGGGAGAGAAAAATCAATGTGTGGTTGCCCCTTGCACACCCTCAAGCGGGGACCAAGCCTGTAACCTAGGCATATGCCCTTACTAGGAATTGAACCTGTGACCCTTTGGTTCACAGGGTAGTACTCAATCCACTGAGCCACACCAGCTCAGGGTAGAAAGTTTCTTTTGAGAAATCAGCTGACAGTCTTATGGAAACTCCTTTGTAGACCACTCACTGCCTTTATCTTGCTGCTTTTAAGAGTCTCACTTTATCTTTATCATTTGGCATTTAATTATGATGTGTCTTTGTGTGGTCCTTTTTGGGTCCAACTTGCTTGGGACTGTCAGTGCTTCCTGGACTTGTATGTCTCTTTTTTTCACCAAATTAGGGAAGTTTTCTTTCATTATTTTTTTAAAATCAGTTTTGGATTTTTTACTCTTTCTCTTCCTCTCTGGCACGTCTGTGATTTGGATATTGGCCCTTTTGGAGATGTCCCAGAGTCTTCTTAAACTCTCCTTTTTTTTTGAATTCTTATTTCTTCATTTTGTTTAGGTTGAATATTTATTTCTTCTTTATGCTCCAAATCATGGATTTGAATCTTGGTTGCCTTCCATTCACTGTTGTTTCCCTGTGGTTTTTTCTTTATTTCTTTTAGTAGAGCCTTCATTTCTTCCCTTATGCTTTTGCTGTATTCAGTGAGATCTCTGACCATTTAGACGGCTGGTGTTTTGAACTCTGTGTCTGATAGGTTGGCTCTCTCTGTTACATTCTGCTCTCACAAGCAAGAAGGGTCGGAGACGGTCGGGCAGTCAAAGATGTTTTATTGGCCCAAGTTTCAAAGTTTTACCTGAGCAGGGGCGAACTCTCAGGGTGTCCAGAGACACGGTGCCAAAATGGCTGCAAATGAGAATCGCGCCTAACGCGTACAGGCTAGGGTTTTTATAGAAGCGGGCAACCACGCGGGTTTCCAGAAGCAAAAGTGGCAGTTAGCGATAGGCTAAACGAGCTCAGGTGTGAAGCACTTAACAACTCCTGACACATGGAAGCCCTCTATACGTTTTGACCAATTCCTAACTCTCTGGAACACCTGCCTGGGGGTGGGTGCGGTTTCTACTCAGGCTTGAGTGAGCAAACAGCTTAGCACAAACAACTTATTTCCTCCTCGACTCTAACACTATCATGTGGTCTAGCTTTGAAAATGTTCCATGTGCATTTGAAAAGAATGTGTACTTAGCTTCTTTGGGATGAAGGGCTCTATATATATCAGTTAAGTCCATTTCATCCAGGGTATTGTTTAATGCCACAATATCTTTGTTGATAATTTGTTTGGAAGATCTGTCCATTTTTGATAGTGGGGTGTTAAAATCCCCTACTATAATTGTGTTGCTGTCAATATCTTTCTTGAAGTCCTCTAAGATTTTCTTGATATATTTGGGTGCCCCTATGTTTGGTGCATATATGTTTACAATGTTAATGTCTTCTTGGTGGATTCTTCCCTTGAGTATAATGAAGTGACCTTCTGGGTCTCTCTTTACGGCTTTTTTTTTTTTGAAGTCTATTTTGTCTGATATGAGAATTGCTACCCCAGCTTTTTTTTTCGGGTCCGTTTGCTTGGAAAACTTGTTTCCAGCCTTTCACTTTTAGTCTGTGATGGTCTTTTGTCCTGAGGTGGGTCTCTTGTAGGCAGCATATGTGAGGGTCATGCTTTCTTATCCATTGAGCTATTCTGTGTCTTTTGATTGGAGCATTTAATCCATTTACGTTTAAGGTTATTATTGATAGGTACTTATTCATTGCCATTTTTGTACCTGTGTTCCTCTCTGTCTCCCTCTTATCCTTCCTTCCCATAAAGCAGTCCTTTTAGTATTTCTTGTAGAGCTGGTTTGGTGGAGGCATATTCTTTTAGGCTTCTTTTGTCTTGGAAGCTCTTTCTTTGGCCATCTATCTTGATTGAGAGCCTTGCTGGGTAAAATAGCCTTGGTTGTAGGCCTCTGGTTCTCATTCCTTGGAATATTTCTTGCCATTCTCTTCTTGCTTGGAGTGTTTCCATTGAGAAGTCAGTAGCTAACCTTATTGGGGCTCCCTTGTATGTTATTTCTTTTTTCTCCCTTGCTGCCTTTAAGATTCTCTCTTTGTCTTGGAATTTTGCCATTTTGATGATGATGTGTCTTGAAGTGGGCCTCCTTGGGTTCCTCTTGATGGGGACTCTCTGTGATTCCTGGATTTGTGTGACTTTTTCTCTTATCAAATTAGGAAAATTTTCTCTCATTACTCATTCAAATACGTTTTCTATCCCTTGTTCTTCTTCTTCTCCTTCTGGTATTCCTATTATTCGGATATTATTACGTTTTATATTGTCTTGCATTTCTCTTAATCCTTCTTCATTCTTTCTGAGCCTCTTTTCATTTGCTTGCTCTTTCTGTGAGATGCTTTCTACCTTGTCCTCCAACTCACTAATCCTATCCTCCGCTTCATCTATCCCACTTTTGAAACTTTCTACTGTGTTCTTCAATTAGGAAATTGTATTCTTCATTTTCTCTTCTCCCTTGCTGATAGTTTCCATTTCCTTTTTCATGTTGATGTAGTTTGCAGAGAGATCATTGTAGTTCCCCTGTAGTTTCTGATAGTTCACTGTGAGCTCTTTGAACTTCGTAATAACCAGTGCTTTGAATTCACTATCTGATAGTTGATTAGCCTGTATTTCATCTAACATTCTTTCTGAAGTTTCTGCTTTTTCTTTCATTTGGGGATTGTTTCTTTGTCTTCCCATTGTTTGAGACTCTTCTTGTCAGTCTTTGCTTCTAAAATTGATCTGTTCTAAAACCCTGGTTTTATGGTGTGAACTTCTGTGGTATGATCCTTGTAAAGTTCAGTGGTGCCGACTCCTTGAAGTTTCTTGATGTTCTCTGTCTCTATCTACTCTCACGCTGGTCCTTGCGCTGGTCTCTGTGTTGATCGCCCACCAGTGCTGAATGTCCCGGCTCTAGTAGCTACCTCCTCAAGCACCCAGGCCCGTTACTACGGCAGTGGCACAGGAGCTGGGAATGTCCCGGCTGCTGTAGCTGGCTTCTCTGCCACCCAGGGCCATCACAGGGGTTTGGAGTGTCCCGGTTTCCATTCCTGACTCCCCGGCGTCCAGTCCTGTCTCTAAGGCAGTGTCACAGAGGCTTAGAGTGTCCCAGCTCTGGTACCTGACTCCGCAGCATCCAGACCTGTCGCTATGGGAGCGGCACAGGGGCTGAGAATGTCCCGGCTCCCGTAGCTGGCTCCCTGGCGCCCAGGCCCATCTCTATGGCGGCGTCACAGGGGCCCAGAATGTCCCAGCTCCGGTTCCTGACTCCTCTGTCGCCCAGGAACGTCACAGGAGCTTGGAGTGTCCGGCTCCCATACCTGACTCCAAAAACTTCATTTTCTTTACCCAATCTTGTACTGAAGGACACTAAGGTTGCTTCCATATCTTGGCTATTGTAAAAATGCTGCAATGAACACAGTGATGCATATGTCTTTACAAATTAGTGTTTTAGTTTTCTTTGGGGATGTACAGTATACCTTAGAATCTAGTCAATATATTATAATAACTATGTATGGTGCCAGGTGGATACTATACCTACTGGGGTATCACATCATAATTCTACAAATCTCTAACCACTATGCTGTACACCTGAACCTAATATAATATTGAATACTGAATGTAATTAAAATATAAAATTGAAAAAAAATTTTTTACTGTGCTGTGACACATGGTGAAATTTCCACGAGAAGAGAATATTATTCTAAGCTTGGCAATCTAATTGAAGCACAAAACATTTGTAAAAAATCACAAACCAACTAGTACCATCAAGGAAAGTGTGTTGTTAAACATCATTTGAGATGTTCTAAGATTCCCGCGATCCCTTGTGGTGGCATCTGCAAGCCCCATGAGAGAGTCACATGGCTGCTAAGCTCAAGAGGCAGCTGGATCTAGGGAGACAAAGTACTGAGTAAGGCCGGGCATGGTGCTAGAGTGATCACCCTGGATTTAGCCTTTCTTTATGCATTTTCTACTTCCCAAATGGCAAGGTCTATGTCTACTGCTCCTACCTGAGTGGCAGGAGGTGTTTATTTAATCAAGACAACCTTATTATTTTTTTAAGATTATATCTATTTATGTTTAGACAGAAGGGAAGGGAGGATGAAGGAGAGGGAGAGAAACATCAATGTGTGGTTGCCTCTCACACACCTTCTACTGGGAACCTGGCCCCCAAACCAGGCCTGTGCCCTGACTGGGAATCTAACCAGTGACCCTTTGGTTTGCAGGCTAGTGCTCAATTCACTGAGCCACACCAGACAGGGCGAGATGGGCTCATTATATTTTACAGCAACAAAAGGGGGGTTACGTAGTATGTAACACCATTATAAATTCTGCTTGGGTTTAAAACTTAGTTTTCTAAGACTCAGGCAGCACCATTTTGCTTTGCTTCTGGTTTGGACTGCGGCACCGCCCAATGCAGAATCTCAGGTCCTTCTGCCCCCCACCATCCGGACCTACTGGATGAGATCGCACCTCACCAGATCCCCAGGTGATGCCTGGGCACTTTAACGTTAGAAAAGCATTAATCAAACACAGCTTGACCACTGTGCACTGACCTTGGTCTTGGACTGGAAGACAGACTTGGGGAAAAGTCTGATGGGGATGTGGGAGGTGATGAGGCATGGGCCTTCCTTGTCTTCTAGGGCTTTGTATCCATGTGCAGTCTCTAACCAGGGTGAGCATTCCCAGATGGGCACCGATTGGATCCACGTGGGATTCCCCCTGGAGTGAATCAGGCAGAGAATTTTGATCAACCAGTTTGTTCCTGGATAAAGAAGAAAGAATGGTCATTCATTTTTGAAATCTGACCTTTATTTTATTTTTTGAAGATTTTATTGGTTCATTTTTAGAGAGAGGGGAATGGAGATACAAACAGAGGAAGAGAAACATCAGGGTGTGGTAGCCTCTCAAGCGCCTTCTACTGGGAATCTTGCTTGCAACCCAGGCATGTGCCCTGACTGGGACTCCAACTGATGACCCTTTGGTTCACAGCCTGCACTCAATCCACTGAGGCACGCCAGCCAGAGCTAATCTAATTTTATTTATTTATTTATTTATTTATTTATTTATTTATTTATTTATTTATTTTTATTGATTATGCTGTTACAGTTGTTCTATTCCCCCTTTATTCCTCTCCATCCTCCCCCTCATCCCCACCATTACCCCCCTTTAGTTTATGACCATGTGTCTCAAGTCCTTTAGATTCTATATTTCCCATGCTATTCTTCCCCCCCCATCTATTTTCTATCTGCTGTCTATGCTACTTATTTTCTGTACCTTCTCCCCCCCTTCTCCTCCTCCCACTCCCCCTGTTGCTAACCCTCCTTGAGATCTTCATTTCTATGTTTCCACTCCTGATCTAGCTGTCCTTTTAGTTTGCTTTTGTTTTAGGTGTGGTTGTTAATAACTGTGAGTTTGTTGTCCTTTCACTGTTCATGTTTCTTTAACTTCTTTTTCTTAGATAAGTCCCTTTAACATTTCATATAATAAGGGCTTGGTGATGATGAACTCCTTGAATTTGATCTTATCTGAGAAGCACCTTATCAGTCCTTCCATTCTAAATGAAAGTTTTGCTGGATAGAGCAATCTTGGTTGTAGGTCTTTAGATTTCATGACTTGGAATACCTCTTTCCAGCCCCTTCTTGCCTGTAAGGTCTCTTTTGAGAAATCTGCTTACAGTCTGATGGGGACTCCTTTGTAGTTGACTGTCCCCTTAGCTCTTGCTGCTTCTAGGATTCTCTCTTTCATTTGAATCTTGGCTAATGTAATTACGATGTGCCTTGGTGTGTTCCTTCTTGGGTCCAACTTCTTTGGGACTCTCTGAGCTTCCTGGATTTCCTGGAAGTCTATTTCCTTTGCCAGATTGGGGAAATTCTCCTTTATTATTTGTTCAAATAAGTTTTCCACTGGTGGCTGTGCCTTTCCCCCTTCTGGTACCCCTATAATTCGGATGTTGGAGCATTTAAAGATGTCCTGGAGGTTCCTAAGACTCTCCTCATTTCTTTGAATTCTTGCTTCTTGACTCTTTTCTGTTTGGCCATTATTTGCTTTCTTCTGGTCCACTCCATTGATTTGAGTCCCAGTTTCCTTTTCATTGCTATTGGTGTCCTGTGCAATTCCATTCATTTCAATTAGTTTCGCCTTCATATATTTGTCTAATTTGTCGGTATAATCAACCAGTTCTGTGAGGATCCTGATCACCAATGTTTTAAACTGTGCATCTGTGAGTTTTGCTATTTCTTCATTGCTTAGATCTATTGGCTCTGGGGCTCTGAGATCCTCCTGCGCCATTCTTGGTCTGTTTGGCCCTTTAAGTGTGAGAAGCGGCGCCTTGGATTCCCAGGTCGCTGGGTTGTGACACTGTATGTGGGGGCGTGGCCAGAGCGGGGAAATGGCCACCCCCTCTGCTGTTTCTCACAGCTGGGTGCGGAGGAACAGTGCCTTAGGTGGTTCACCTGGGCCAGGCCATTCGGAGTCGCTGGGTTATGACGCTGTATGTGGAGGTGGGGTCAGAGCAGGAAAATGGCGGCGCCCTCCCTGCCACTTGCTGTGGGGACCCGCTGGGTCCTGGTCCAACCGCCCACTCCCTCGCCTGTCCACCCTCGCACAAATGTGCGACCTCAGTCAACACGCAGCCCTGGGGCCGGCTGTCTCCCCCGTGGTCGCTCGCCTGGTTGCTCGCTGGGTGGCTCACTAGGTCTGACCCTGCGCCTGAATTCCGGGGGCCTGAGTCCGTCTGAACGAGTCCTCCTGTACAACCCCACTCCACCAGCTGCTGGTTTCGCCCCTTTCCAGTCAGGCTGAAGAATTTGTTGTTAACGGACTTCTGAAAAGTTCAATTTTCTGTGTTCTGGCTATGTTTTCTGTTGCTAATATTTAGTTTTCTCTCTTGCTTGTGTGAGAAGGCAGGGCACATCCACCTATGCGTCCATCCTGGCGGAAGTCCTAATCTGATTTTTAAAAAATATCATGATGGAATGTGACATAAACTGTGCCTCCTTAACCATTTTTGAGCATTCAGTCCAATGGTGTTGAGTATATATATTCCCACCGGTGGGAAACCAATCTCCAGAAACTTTACATTTGGCAAAACTGAAACCCCATACCCATTAAACAAAAATTCTCCATTCTCCCCTCCCCTCAGTCCTTGGCAGCCCCCACCCTCTTTCTCTCTTAGCATTTGGTTACTCTCTGCAACTCATGGAAGTAGATCAGGTGGTAGTTCTTCTGTGACAGGTGTCTGTCATTTAGTGTAACGTCCTCAGAGTCCCCCCATGTCTTAGGCTGAGTCACAACTTTTGTTCCTTTTTCAGGATGAAGAAGATTCCATTGTGTGTATACACCATGTTTTGGTCACCTGTTCACCTGTCAGTGGACATCTGGGTTGCTTCCACCTTCTGGCTGTATGCCTAAATCCATCACCCTTGACTTTTTACTGCGGCGCCTCTGCCAGCATCTCCAGCCTCAGTCTGTGCCTGTCTTGTAGTTTTTTTCTGCTTTTCATTCTCCTCCTAGACATGCGATCCCTACACTGTCAGTCCCTTGACTTGGCCAGGCTTGTTTTGAATTCCTGCCCATCGTCCACACTGATACCTCTACAGAAAATATCCCTTTTCGTGAAATAGTTTCACAGTTACTTTTTCTTCATCTCGATTTAGATGCTTTTAAAAAATCTACTCCTTATATTTTGGCTCTGGTAGAGGTGTCTTTTTCACCCCTTCCTTTCAGGTTCATTCAGATATACCCGACCAATGAAAATGGTGTACATTTAAAGGGTGCAATGTGACAATTTTGTGTCTATCTATCAATCATCTATCTATCTATCTATCTATCTATCATCTATCTATCTATCTATCTATCTATCTATCTATCTATCTACACACACGTTGTGAAACGATTACCAAAATCAAGCTAATTAAAAGACCCATCATCTCACATAATTACTTCCTTTTCTTTTGTTTCTGTGAGGACTTTGCTGGCCATTGCCCTTTGCTTCTCCACACAAGCCCCTGAGTCGGCCTTAGGATTTGCCTGTATGGGTTTCCTAACACCTTCGATGACCTGCTCTGCACACTCCTCTAGCTGTGTAACTGCCTGGTTTGCTTCGTTTCACTCAGTGCGATTGGTATTAGGGCCCAGCTTTTGTCCCCCAAACCCTAAACCTGGGGGGACAGAGAGGAAACACTTGTGAATAGATGAAGGACGGAGCCACAGTCTGTCTTGGCACCTGACCTCCTCCCTTACCTGATTTGGGGAACGACAGTGTTAAGTCATCTTCATCCTTAAACACAAAATTCTGCATTGCTCTCAGGTGTTCCAGTGTGTAACTGGGAGCAACAGGAAAAGGGATCCCTTCAAACCACATGTACCCATCTGACATCACAGCGAGCTCTTTGAACCTGGTGTTAAGAGTTCCAGCTGCAGGCACCATGAGAGCCTGTGGCAGCTGCCAAGACATCACCTTTGATAAGAAAGATAAAATAATCATCAATCTCCCTGGGTTTGTTGAGGAGTTGTCTGTTGATAAAGAGACGCAGATATTGTAACTGAGAGGTGGTTAGAAGGTTGATGAGATTTAGCAAGTGTGAAAGAAACATTATGGGGTAATCCAACTCTGAATTCATGGGATGGAACCAGGAATTCAACAAGCCCAAGGATGTAGAAATGTGGGCGAATTAAAACTATTTTTAATGGAATTTAGTTTTAGAACAGTTTTATTCGTTTTTTAAAATATTTATTTATTTTTAGAGAGGGGAAGAAAAAAAAAACAGAGGGGCAGAAAAATCCATGTGTGGTTGCCACTTGCATGCCTCCTACTGGGGACCTGGTGCACTACCCAGGTATGTGCCCTAATCTAGGAATTGAACTGGTGACCCTTTGGCTCTCAGGCTGGCACTCACTCCACTGAGCCACACCAGCCAGAGCAAAACAGTTTTAGATATACAGAAAAGTTGCAAAGACAGTATAGAGAATTCTCATACCTTATACTTTACTCAGAATTCCCTAGCTTATATCTAATTGTAATTTTTCTGTCCCAGAACACAACATTATTTCAAGTTGTCTAATATGTCTCCTCAGCCTCCTCTTGGTCTCTGAGGGAGAAAGACAAGAAAACAGAAGATATCTCACAGTGTACTAACTTCCATGAAGGTGAACATTAAGGGATCTATAAAAACACATGGAAGAAGAGCTCACTAAGGTTTAGCAGACGAGTGAAGTTCCAAGAGGAGGTGATATTTACTTACTTAAAATCTCACCCAAGGACATGTTTTATTGATGTGGAGGGAGAGAGAGAGAGAGAAACATCAATGTGAGAGAGGATCATCAATTCATTGCCTCCCCTATACACCCCGACTAGAAATGGAACCCACATCCTTAAGAAAGAAAGTTCAAGAAAATCGGGAAAATAACATCTGAATAAAAGTAGAAGTTTCACAAAGAGCTAGAAATCAGGAAGAAGAACCAAACAGAAGTTTGGTAGCTGAAGAAGAACACAGCGGATGAAATGATAGACAAAAATGCAATAGAGAGCATCAGTATCAGAATGGATCAAGCAAAAGAGAGAACCCATGAGTTAGCAGATAGGAACTCCAAGATTATTCAGTCAGAGGAGAACAAAGATAAAAAGAATGAAAATTTAAAAAGTCTACACCCTGTATGGGTCACCATGATAAGAGACAATTTGCCAACTATTGGAATCTCAGAAGGAAAAGAGAGAAGTCAAGAAGTGCATTTAAAGAAACAATGGCTGAGAACATCCCAAATCTGGTGAGAGATTTGGATATCTGAGTTCATGCCATTGTATAGTGCCCCCCCATCTACTTAGAGCGATCTCTCAGAGACACAGTATAATAACACTTTTAAAAACAAAGATAAAAGGATCATTTTAAAAGCATCAAGTAGCCCTGGCTGGGTGACTAAGGTGGTTGGAGCATCATCCTGTCCAGGTTTGATTCCTGGTCAGGGCACATTCCAAGGTTTTTGGTTTGATTCCTGATTGGGGTGTGTACAGGAGGCAACCCACAACCTATGTTCTCTCTCTGAATCCGTCTGTCTCTCTCTTTCTCTTCCTTCTTTCTCTCTTTTCAAGATCAGTAAATATGTCCTCAGGTGAGGATTAAAAAATAAAAATAGTAAAAAGTAAAAGCATCAAGGCAAACAAAGCTTGTCAGTTACAAGGGGACCCCCCACTAGGCTACCAGTTGGTTTCCTTGGAGAAACCTTCCAGGCCCAGAGAGGGTGGGATGATACATTCCAATTGATGAATGAAATAAACCGCTGGTTTTGGGCACTGGGCTGAAAGTGTTCTCATATCTGCCACGTTGAAAGCCCATGATGGCAATTGTTATTTTCACTAAGAATTCTCTATTGGGTAAAGTTATTCTTGCAGAAGTAAAGGACAGTTAGAGAGTTTCCCAGACAAGTAAAAGTTGGAGTTTACCCCCAGTAAACCTGCCACCCAAGAAGTACTGGAAGCTCTTCAAGCTGAGACAAAAGGATGCCAACCAGTAACATAAACACATAAGACCCATTGGTAGAGGAAAGTGTGTTTTTAGAACATGCTGATACTGTCACATGGTGTTGTGTCATACATTTACTTTTGGTTTAAAGATTAAAGGGCAATAGGCTGTGGAAAAGCTGGCCTTTCAATTAGAGAACCTAATAGTTCTTCCTGTGGCCATTCCCTGGGCAGCTTTTACAGGCAGGATATTAAAATTTCAGTCCCTTTGTGATGAGTACCCTGATTTCTATTAAGTCTACAGGATTTGAGGGATTTGACCAGGTCCACATCTATCTCCTTCCCTCATCTCTGAGAGAGGGTTATCCTGAATTACTCAGATGGGACCTAAACGCAAGAGACAGAAGAGGAGCCCTGGCTGGTGTGGCTCAGTGGCTTGAGCACCAGCCTGTGAACCAAAGGGTCACCGGTTCGATTCCCAGTCCAGGCACATGCCTAGGTGTCATTCAAGGTCTCCTGATTTGGGCAGGTGAGAGGCAACCTATTGCTGTATCTCTTGCACATCAGTGTTTCTCTCCTCTTTCTCTCTTTCTCCCTCCTTCTAAAAGTAAATAAATGAAATCTTTTTTAAAAAGAGAGAGACAGAAGAGAAAAGGACACAGACACACAGAGGAGAAGGCACACATGTGGAGACAGAGGCAGGAGTGGGAGCTGTGCAGCCACAGGCCAAGGAGTGCCTGCAGCCACCAGAAGCTGGAAGAGACAAGGACAGACACTCCCCTCAGGCCTTCAGAGGAAGCACACACATGCATTCAGCTTGATTTGGACGTCGGGCCCCCACAACTGTAAGAGAATAAACTTCCCTTGGTTAACCCCCCCAACTTAGGGACAATTTGTTTCAGCAGCCTTGGACACAGGTGCACTGCTCTTTGAGCCCACACCACATGGCTCCCTCCAGAGCTGCAGGTGTCTTCCTTGCCCTTCAATGCCCACCAGTTCCTTCCTGCAAAGCCGAAGCTGACACCACTCAGAATCTCACACGACTTGGGGGGAGGTCTGGTTGTGCAGGCTGTTTAAGGTGCGAGGAAGGAAGGGCAGCCTCCAGAAACAGCACATTGTCAATGCAGAATTCAGAGCTTCCATTCTGTACAGTCCTCTCATCGCACATACAAAACTCACACACTGTTAACCCAGAAAGAAATGGCTTTCAAAGTGGGAGGCAACAAGCTTTGATTTGAGAGCAGACAAACAAAAATGAGAAATAGCTACTAGGGAAGCCCTGATCCAGGCAGAAGCGAAAAAAAGTGTTCTGAATAGGAGACAAAAGACCATGGAGTATCTTTTGGCATCGACAAGCTTAACATAGAGATGTTAATTCTTTTCTTTTTAAAAATTTTAGCCAAAGTTTCATACAGACTAGAAATCAGAGAATTCAGAATAGGTTCATAGTTTAACATTCATTTCCTGATGTCTCTCCAATTTGGCACTGGTGAACTTCATTATCTGAATGAAGTATGACCTACATACCGTGCTTAGTTATTTGCCTTACGTATCAAATATACCTTCCTTCAGACTAATGTGTATGATTGCCATTTTACCAGTTTCATTAAACTTTGTATGATGTTGCAAAAAATTTTATTTATTTATTTATTTTTAGGACTGAACCAGTAATCCATTGAGCCACATCAGCCATGACATAGTGATCTTAATTCTAAACCATGTTTTTAAATATTCAGCCCAGTAGTCATCAGTCCAGGAGTCATAATATCTACTTTCCTGTTACCTTTCCAAAGAACCATTTGCTTCAGGCCCTGTTCTAGGTCACTTTGTCCAGTTTGAACATCCAGAGGTATGAGGCCCAGGGACGTGCAAGGCAGTTGCTCCTCTGGGGAGGCCACTCTGGCTCCATGTTAAAGTGACTCCACTTGTATTGATGTTTACAACACAAAACTTGTGTTGAATCTGAAAAAAAAATCCAGGTAATTTTAATCCAACATCCCCACCCCAGCACCTCTAGGACATGCTGACATTTTGGTCAGGGAGGCCAAGTGTGTGCAAACTTCAGAGCAGGGAGCCAGTGGAGCAGAGACCAGGCTCAAGGCCGTTGTCTGCCCCCAGGGCGCTGGGATGGGCCATTCAATGGTCCGTGCAGACAGAGCCCTAGTTCTGCTTCGAACAGAATGTTTAGTTCTCTGAGAACTGGAATGAGGCGTCAGACTCTGCTTCCTTCCTCATGGAATGCAGGGATGCTTGTAAGAGCTCCATGTCCAGTGCTGCGTTGGTCACCACGGAGCTTTGGCTGTGCCTTGTTCCAAGAAAAGATGTCACCCAAGTGAGACGAGAGCACTTCTTCATGGGTCAGAGTGGTGACAGGAAGGCTTTATTTTGAGAGGCAGCTGATGAGTCCTGTAACTTCTGTCCCTTTGTAAACACCAAGACTGGTCTACAAACTGTGGAAAGAAACACAGGCATGAGGGTTGGTGACAGTCATTCAGCCTCCAGGACAAGCTGCTCTCCTGAACTCAGGCATGTGCCCTGATTGGTAATTGAACGGGCAACCCTTTGTTTCACAGGCTGGTGCTCAATCCACTGATTCACACCAGCCAGGGCAAAGTATGCTTTCATAGGGGAATAGTATATCAGTATTTTGAAATTTGGTGAAAGTGTGAAGAAAGAAGTAGTATATTTGTGCATTCAGATGGAAAACTTTCCATGATGAACATCAAGACACATGAGAGCCCTGGCATCTTTGGCTCAGTGGGATGAGTGACGTCTTGCAAACTAAAAAGTCACTGTTTCAATTCCCAGACAGGGCACGCGCCTGGGTTGCGTGCTGAGTCCCCAGTTGGGGGCATGCATGCAAGAGGCAACCAATAGATGTTTCTCTCTCATGCTGATGTTTTTCTCTCTCTCTCACCCCCTTCCTCTCTCCTTAAAATCAACAAACATACCAAAAAAGTTTTCAAAAATCCCTCTGAAAGTCTTCTCTACAAAGTAGGATGTCAACATTGTGGACGATGTAATTCATGGAACTAAGAATGGACTTATATTTACTTGCCTGCTAGGAAGCTCAGTTCGGATTGTACAGTCTTTCCCCATACAACATATGCACTGCTAACTTGACCTCTTGCTACAATTTTCTAGATATTTATCTAGAATTTTGATATTTAATCACGCGGAATTTTCTAGATATTTAATCTTGTCTATGTACTATTGTTAGCTAGTCATTTTCATCAGCTGTCCTAAACGTTCTGGGCCAAAGCAGTAAAAGAAAGAAAGAAGGAAGGAAAGAAAAAAGAAAGAAAGAAGAAAGGAAAGAGGAGACAAAGAAGGGAGGAAGGATGGAGGAAAAAGGGAGGAAGGAGGGAGGAAAGAAGGAAGGGAGAGGTGGTATGTCTACTGCTGAGAACCCACCAGGTGGCAGCTCTGGCAGAGGTGTAGGAAAGCAGGCGCATGATGAAGACTCGGAGCTGGGTCATTCCCAACCTGTGGTGGCAGGGAGAGCCTGTCCCTGGGGGCAGGTGAAGGACACACAGGCCCGTGTGCCAGGAAGTGGTCCAGCTGTTAAAACCCTTGCTACACATGAACTGGAGGGCATCCCAGTGAAGAGACGTGCACAGCAGGTCCAGTGTTCCCTCCAGAAGTCCCAGGAAACAGCAGCTATACAGTGAATTGATTGTCTCTATCTAAGCACCACTGATACCCTATTACAAGGTGATGAAAAGCTTCAGGTGAGTAACAGGCCAGTGAAAGAAATGCGTGGAGACCACAGACCCTCCCTGGCATCTTAAGGAGGAGCACACATGCAGACCAGCCCAGGGCTTGACTGTTGGCCAAGCTCCAGAGAAGGTTCAGTTTCAACAGAGGCACATGTGGGGTCAGAGGGTCTGGGTCAGGGGCGGGGTTCAGGGGCAGGCTCCAAGAGCAAGAAGGACTGCTTTGCCCACACAGCTGCTGGGTCTGGGTGCCAAATAGGGCTGAGACTTTTCCTGGAAGCCTGACAAGAAAGGTTATAAGGTGGAGAGGGAAGAAGCAGTCACTCAGCCCAGATCAGAAGAAAATGTCCCACATGGGTCTTGGCCTGTGTGTCACTGATGTAGCAGACAGTGACCCCAAAGGCACTTCCAGAAGAGGGAGTGTTTTATGCGTTTTGACAGGCAAATGGTTATGTAAAGCCATGGGGACTGGGGCAGAAGTGAGTGCTGATGGTTGCCACAGCTGAGTCCAGCCTGGGCTGGGGGCTTCGTCTCCCACTCACTGATGGGCTAAGATGCTCAAGCTCTCCATGTCTGGTTGCACATAAACAGAATGGCCATTTGGGCAGGGAGAGAGTGAATGGGCAGGAAGTTACCAACAGAGCCTGCCATCGGGGCTGCTTAATGCAACTGGTTAGTAGGTGGTCTCTCCACCAAGTGTCTTAAAGATGATGAAATTGGATGCTGAATTAGGGTATAATCTAGCCTCCTAAGCCTCAGTTTCCTTGTATCTCAATGGGCATAGTGATGCCTACAATCACTTCCTGGGGTCATCATGGAGGTCAAATGGGACAGGATTGGTACTCACAAAAACCCTACCTGTAATTCAATCCTAGAGATGGGGAAACACCCCAATGTCTCTTGCTCAGGCCTTTTCTCCTTCCCCAATCTTCTTTTCCAAGGAAACTAAACTGACTTCTTCATGGGCATGGGGTCAAGGACAGATCACTCAAGCCAGTGGTCAGCACACGAGAGCCCAGAGTTCTAATCCAACCCGCGGACCCCCTGTTTCTGTACGGCCTGTCAGGTAATGATTTTCTCATATCTTAATGTCTGACAGAACCAAAAATCAAAAGATATGAAATATTCCGTGATACCTGAAATTTGAAATGATGAGATTTCAAATTTCTATGTAGTTCTGTATGTAATGGTCTATTGGAACAGTCATATTAATTTGTGGGCTTTTCTTTTAAATTGCTGTGGCTGCTTTAATTGCTGAGACCCTTTGGTCTTCGAAGCCTAAAATACTTAATATTCAACTCCTTAAAATTTTTTATTAAGATTTTATTTGTTTATCTTTAGAAAGGAAGAAAAGAAGAGAGGGAGAGAAATATTAATGTATAGTTGCATCTTTGTGTCACCTGTGGGGAACTGGCTTGCAAGCCAGGTATGTGCCCTGCCTGGGAACTAAACCATGATCCTTTGGTTCGCAGGCCTGTGCTCAATCCACTGAGCTACACCAGACAGGGCCACTACTGAGCTCTTTACAGGAAACATTTGCTGACCCCTGATCTAATTGACCCATCACCAGATGATCTAGACCCCAACTTCCCTTTGCATTGATCCAGAGGGTACCCCATTTTAAGAGATCTCTAAGACTCACCCCCAACCCTGGCCCCCTTCAACGCTCTCCTTACCCAGCCAGCTTACTTGTGAGGAGAGCATGGCTTCCATTTTCTGTCTGCATCGTAATTGCTAGTCGATGAGCACCAACTGCGGTTAAAAAGATAGTGCTCCTTCGTGCACTTGTGAAAGCTTCTCCCTCTGAAGGTGAAAGGGAAGGTGCACTTGGGGGGATCTGCAGAGACAGGGAGGAGCAGAGGGAGAAACGTGAGCAGAGAAACGTGGACGTCCCCTGGCTGAGCCCTGGGAGGCTAACAGCTTTTTTCGCTGAAAGTGCCTTCTCGTCTTCACGGAACTATTTTCAAAGCGGTTACAAGGAGCAGAAGAGTCAGGACTCGGACTCGGGTGTGTCTGGTCCCCCAGATCTTGCAGGCTGCTGCTGGCAACTGCTCCTTTATCCAGACCTACCGGCTGCAGGGGGCGCTCATGCTGCCCCATGCAGTACCACCACCGGCCACAGAGAGCGCTCACCCTCCCCCGTGAAGTACCTCCACCTGCAGCAGGGGCCCTCACCGCACCCTGTGCAGTACCGCCACCGGCCTCGAAACTCTGAGTCCAGGGAACACCAGGCATAGTCGCTGTGGATGGAGGTGCACCTGTAGTAGATCGCCTCCTGGTACATAAATGGGAAGACGCAGGGAGTGGAAAGGAATTCTGGAAAAGAGAATTCACGCCGCGTGGGGGCAAGCTGAGAAAGGGAATTGGCGTTCTTCTTTGTTTTTAATCCCCACTCAAGGACATTTTTTCTTTGCTTTAAGAGATGGGGGTAGAGAAAGAGAGAGAGACATACACATACCAATTAGAGAAAGAAACATGATTGGGTGTCTTCTTCTACACGTCTGGGTGGGTGATCAGACCCACACCCTCAACATGTTCCATAACCGGGAATCGAGCCCGCAACCCCTTTGTCCATGGAACGGCTCTCCAAACAACCGAGCCACACTGGCCAGGGTGACCTAGCTTCCAAGTTCCCCCGTGATTACGGATGATCAGCAACAGGCTTGCTCACCCACTGCCTCCCAAATCCACATGCGGCCTGTTTCGCTGACTGCCTTCCCCGTGTGAGGCACTGACTCTGAGAACATCAAAGGAAAACTGATTTCACCCCAGACCTGCGAGCTGACTGGAGTAGGCGGCTTCCTTCCCTTGTGAACCCTCGAGACTGCACACCCAGTCTCCTAGCCCGAAACTCTAGTCTTCCATATCGTCCTCCTCCTCCCTGTCTTCTAGAAAAACCAATATCTAGCCTTCCGAAGGGGGCCCCCAGTATCTCTCCACCCCACTGGTCGCCAGTTGGCACTGTGCCAGGCCTCGACCAGGGCCATAACTTTTCTGGATGCTTCCAACCCCTTTTCACATCATTCTTTCCTGGCAGGGAGAATGGTCTTTCCTTTCTCCTTTTTTAATCCTCACCATAAAATATGTTTTTTATTGCTTTTAGAGGAAAAGGAAGGGGGGACATCAGGGTGAGAGAGAAAAATTAATTGGTTGCCTCCGGAATGCACCCCAACTGGGGATAAAACCCATAACCTAGGTATGGGCTCTGATCAGGAATCGAACCTGCAACTTTTTGGTGCACAGGACATGCCCCAGCCAAGTGAGCCACCCAGCCAGGGAAGGATGTTTTTCTTTTAGATACCAACCTAACCGTGCCACTGACCCACTGTTCTCAGGACAACTAATAGCATTAAGATGGCTATGATGCCCTGCTTCCTCTGGCTCCCCAAACACCTCACTGGGGAGCACCTTCTCCTGGTGTTCTCTCTGCTCAGGCTTCGGAGGGTCCCAACCATGCAGCCATAATTCTGGCCTTGTCCTGCAGGCATGATCTTCTCTGCTTGGCAGAGCAACACCCTCTCCTGCCAGCCCCCGCCTTTTCAGCTCCTCTCCTGTTCGGCCCTCATGTTCATGGAACTTCCTTGCACACTGTGACCATGCCCGATCCATTCGTGCCCAGCTGCCTGACGAGTTCCCTTTCCTTCCACTTACTGAATGTGTGAGGACCTGTTCAGAGTTTCACTGCTATGTTGGAAATGACCACAGGCATCCCATCCAAAGAGAAAAACCCATGGTAATGGCTGGTGGGAGCCTGTATAGAAACAGAAGCTTAATAAACATTGGTTGGTTTTTCATAAGCTTGAAATCATCTTGATAGAACATTCATTTATTATTATTATTTAGAAACTTTTATGACTTACCAATCTACATGATCTACATTTATTATTGACTAGTAATGGTATTACAATTTTAAACGATTATGTCAGAACTTTTCTTATTTTCTTATTTAAGTATATTGTTAGAATATCTATCATTTAATATTTTGAATAATTATTTAACCATTTCATGAGCATTAGTTATTGCTGTGTTCATCATTAATTAGCTATGACTTATTCATATAAGAAGCTACCACATAGCTTAGTCTGTGCTGGGCAAGCTGGGCACCATTTACAAACACCAGCACATTGAAGGATGTCCTTATGTCAGTCCCGGGACTTGGGTCCAGTCACTGGGCTCCTCCCAGGGCCGACTTTGGTCCCCAGCATGTGATCCTTCAACACCGAGAAGCCCCGATGTTCGCTACTCAGAAAATAGCATCCTTCTGACTCCAATAGCAATAGAGATGATGAGTCGCATTCTCCACCATAAACTCCAGACGATGTTGGCCCAACTCCAAACAAGCCACTGCTGATGGAAATAGCTTTAAAAACCAGTCACCATATATTTTTTAAAAGATCCAGGCCTATTTCTGGCACTTTCTACATGATATTCTGGTTTTTTTTTTAAGTTTTTATTTATTTATTTTTAGAGCAAGAGGAAGGAAGTGAGGGAGAAAGAGAGGGCGAAAACATTGACCCAAAACCCAGGCACCTGCCCTGACTGGGAATCAAACCTGCCACCTGTCAGTTCACAGGCTGGCGATCAATCCACTGAGCCACACCAGCCAGGACCAATCGACACACTATGTAACCAAAATTTCACTTTCACTGATTGGACTATAACCACCATAATGTGTTCCCACATCTTTATTTCTCCCTTAAAGTTCCCAACGCCAGGAGAGCTGAACGGGTTAAAACTGAGCACTGGGGGTCAACCTGCACATATGGTTCATCTCCCAGGAACAGAGATGCTGAGACACAGTCATCTGTGGTGAACCCACATGAGCTCCGTGATCAACCTTTCCACTTGGAAAACAGACACCAGAGATCACACGTATCTGAAGTGCCCAGAAAAGACCAACCCGAAGAAAGAGCTGGCAAACTAGTGGCTGTGTGGGGGTAGGGGTGATGGCAGATGAACGCGAGGGGTCTTCCTGGGGTGACGTGAATGTTCTAGAATTAGAGTGAGCTGATGTCTACCCCACTCTGAAATTTTACTAAAACGTCAGATATGGTACATTTAAAATAGATGGCTTTTATGGTGTGTAGGTTAGACCTCCCCAGAGAAGACTGTTAAGAGAAACAATGATATGAACAACAAGAGCCCCAGAGGCTGATAATGTTAGTCCCGTGGGAGAAGAGGGTTCTTTTCTGAAGGGGCAGGGGAGGAAATCGGGGGTGGGGGGCTGCCTGGAATGGGTCTTGAAATACAGGATCTGGCTGCCTGGACCAGGAAGGGACCTTTCGTGCCAGGAGAAAAGCAAAGAAAAAAGTAAAACAGCAGAAAAATGCAAGGATCTTTCAGGAATACAATATTGTTTCATGGGTGGGGGCTTATGTTTGAAACACTGACAAATGAAGAAATAGCCCTGGCTGGCATGGCTCAGTGGATTGAGCACTGGACTACAAACCAAAAGGTCACCAGTTCAATTCCCAGTCAGGTCACGTGCCTGGGATGCAGTCCTGGTCCCCGGTAGAAGGTGGGTGCTAGGCAACCACACATCAGTGTTTTTCTCACTTTCTCTTTTCTTCCCATCTCTAACAATAAATAAATACAATTTTTTAAAAAGAGAGAAAGATTAAGGCAGAAGATATTTTTCATTGCTGATTCTAAATCCAAAAATAAAAAGAAAAGAAAAAATATATATTCCTACCTGGAATCAAAGGTTGTGAACGGTCAAGAAATTCTGAAAGAGAATAGAAAATTAGTAAAATTAAGACCACTTCCAAGAATACTCCATTCCTAGGTGAATGGCAGTTAAAAAGTGCCTTGAAGTTCATGTAGCCAGCCACTCTCCTTTTGCAGAAAAACTTCTGCTAGCACATTTTGGATGCCTTATCATTCCTTCTAAGTGGTGAAGGAGTGGGGGGGGTCTCACATCCACCCACCGTACAGCCCATTAACTCAGTGTGAGCTCTGACTCACCCAAGGGTCTTTCTCTGAGTAAGCTAGAGTAAACCCAATGCCATGCAACTTCCCCCGGTACTTGAAATGATACAAGTCCAGACAATAGAGGGACCCTCCTAGCTTTTGCCCACGTCTCAACAGTTCAGGAAAACAACCTATTTGTTCAGTGTGAGAGCACTGAATAGTCCCAGCAGACTTGGTGATTCTGTTCTGTTGTGCTTTCTAGAGAATGTTGCTCTTTTATCACCCGAGGGTGTTTTTCAGGGAGTGTGCACCTTGGCAGCATCACCACCCTACAGCCAGATTAGACCCAGAAGAAAACTGGAAAGCAAACATGAAGACCAGTCACCCGATACCACTGGCTCGTCTTTCATTGCCTACATCTGACATTCGATACCATTAGCTCATCTCTCATTGGCCATTCCTCTGTTCCAGTCTCTGTCCTCCATGGACCTTCACCACAGCGCCATGGAGGAGAGATTATAATTAAGGGCTCTCTTCTCCTTCCATCCCTCAAAGGTCCACAGTCAAGAGATCACAGGCAACCAAGGGCAACCAGAAGTGATGTGACCCATGACAGGTGGGAATGAGTTTTGTACTCTAGAAGTCTGACTTGTGAGACTGGGATTGGAACACAACATTGATGTTACCTTGGAACTGCAACCCACCAGGGTGAGTGACCAAAAGCATGGGTCTCACTTTATCGTCGACATACCGTTAATGTAGACTTTGTGTCCCACTCCAACTGGGAGCTGCTAGGTGGTGAGTGCGGCACCATGTTAGGTGGTGGTCGCCCTGCTCTTGAGAAAGTAGCTAACAAGGTGTCAACATTTATAAGAATATTTTTTAAATTAAAGATTTAATTATTTATTTTTAGAGAGAAGGGTTGGAAGGGAGAAATAGAGGAAAAGAAACATCAATGTGTGGTTGATTCTTGCTACTGTGGGACCTAGCTCACAATCCAGGCATATGCCCTAATTGGGAATCAAACTGGCGACCCTTTGGTTTGCAAGCCAGCACTCATTCCACTGAACCACACCAGCCAGAGGGTATGTCAACATTTTTTTTAAGTATTTTTTTCTAGCCTTGGCTGCCTGGCTCAGTTGGTTAACAGTCTGTCCCACTAGGTGATGGGAGGGGTTGTGGGTTCCATCCGCAGTCAGGGCACAAACAAGAATCAACCAGTGAATGCAGAAATAAGTGAAACAGAAAGTCATTTGTCTCACACTCACTGTCTCTTTCTCTCTCTCCATTTTCCTCTTTCTCTAAAATCAACACATTTTTTAAAAAAGAAAAGAGGTAATTCAGTTCTTCTGGCCCCAGGAACTGAGCCTCTAAAATACCCCTGCCTTTGTGGAGAGGGGGGTCACTGTTTCTGACCAAGGCTTAAAGAGAGGCAGAGCGACCCACGCTCACCCAACCAGTGATAAGAGGAAGAGCAAGGCTTTGACCTCAGGACCCTACAAACCCTCTGCTCTTGCACCCCCCACTGCGCTCCATTTAAAAGGTGTTAGGGACAGTGAATTGAATGTGTTTTTAGCGTGGTTTTCCCCAAACCACGGCCTCCTAGCTCTCCCCTTCCTCCCGTCTCCTTTCCCTTCCCCCTCGCCCTCTCACCTGCTCTCAGCCCCTGCACACAGAGGACCAGGGACACCCAGCCGGCCATCTTCCTCCTCACCCCCATCAACACACAGGTGGCCCCAGCTCAGGCCGCCTCTGACTTTATGCTCTCTGCTCCTGCCCCTCCCACTCTGCCTGCTCCACCTCACACAGACCTGCCCCAGAGCACTCTGTCCCCTGCCCCGACTCTCAGGTGCACACAAAAAGTAGGAACTATTCTCTGGGAAGCCTTCTGAAAACAGGGGCCCTGGACCAGCTCCATCCCCCTCACCTGCAAACTGGTCAGAAATGCAAATGTGGAGGCCTCACTCCAGACCTGGTGAAACTCTGGGGAAAGAGACCAGGCCAGGCCTGGGGTCTGGACCAGTTCTCCAGGTGATCCTGGTGTTCCTTCAAGTTTGAGAATTACCGCTCCGGCTCAGTGCTTTCCTATCCACTTATTCTCATTTACTCCCTTCTTTATTTTGTATTTTTACATTTTGTTTTAAAGATGTCATCCACTAATTTTTAGAGAGAGGGGAATAGAAGGAGAAAGAGAGGGAGAGAAAATTGATTCTCAATCTACGGAGCCACACCAGCCAGGGCTTGTTTTTTATTTTTTAAAAACAAGTTTTATTTTTTGAAAACAAGAGCCCACCCTTGCCAGGTGGCTCTGCTTGGAGCATCGTCCCATACACCAAAGGGTCGCAGGTTCTATTCCGGGTTGGACACATACCAGGGTTGCAGATTGGCTGCCCATTTGGGTTCCAAACGGGAGGCCATTGATCGATGTTTCTCTTTCTATTCCTCCCTCTTGCTCTAAAAAATCAATAAACATATCCTTAGATGAAGATTTTTTTTAAAGGAGCAGGAAGTCCATGGGGAAAGGCAAAGCCAGTTTTAGCCTCCTAGACCAGGAAGACTCAGAAAGGCCAGGGTGGCAGCTTCTGTCAGCCAGTGTGTGGAACAGACAGAGGGTCTTGGGAGGAGCAGAAGTGGTGAGAGCACATTATAGGAGGGAGGAGGGGTTGGGAGAGTGAGAACCAAGGAAGGGGCGGGGATTCTAGTGGACCCCCAGGGCCATCCATGGTGATGAATAGACCATCCTGGAGTGTAAGCATCCTGCCGGTGTGGAGAAGGGAGGGGCGAGCTCAGCTGTCTACATCTGTCTGTGCCACCTGCTCCAGTGATGCCCTACTTGTGAACATATCGTACCGGTTATGAGCAGATCAGTCTTTTCCACATGGAGAAGAGAACACAGAATATGGGAGAAGTGCAGAAACTTTGATGAAGGCACGGGGACTGGGGAAGTCCAGTTTCTCCCATCTGACATGCCAACTTTTGCTTTCTGACTGTTTCACTGAAATGATGGATATTGAAACACTCTGGCCTCTTTGCACAAAAGGAAGCCACCTTTCGCAGGTTCACAAGGTGGGTTAGAGTGAGTGCTCCTCCAGGGAGAGCTGGGAGAAGCCCCCTACAGCTTCAGGATGTGGGAATCTGTTCTCCATTTGACATGTGGGGAAACTGAGGCTCAGAGAGTCTACAGCATCAGTCAAGGTTATGTGGCTTGAATGGAAGTGGGGAAGCCCAGATTCAATCAGGGGGCTGACGGTCAGGACTCCTGGCTCTCTCCACCTCATCGTCATGGAGGTCTCACAGGTGGAAACCCAGCAGAGGAAGCCCCTCTCTCCAGGGTCACAGGTTCAACTCTCACTGTCTACTGGTCCCCCAGTCAAAACTCCCTTGGTTTCTGACATTTGCTGGCTCAGTGGTGGTGGAAAGTTACTTTTCCTTTCTAAGCCTGCAGCAAAATCTCTAAAAATGTCTGGGATATAAGCATCACTTTGAATGCTTGGAAATTTTTTTTCTTTTTTTTTTTTTCTGAGTTTGTTCCTGTTCATTATTTTCCATCGCGCCATAGTGTCCAAGTAACAGCTATCACCATCCAGGGCAACAAAATCGGTGGGAATGTCAGACCGGTTTCCCGTATCTATGATTTAATAAGCTAAAACTTATGGCTGAAATTTGACCTTCTGTTAGTGAGTAGGAGAGATCATGCATCTTTGATTTCTGTATCCCTCTCATTTGGGGAATTTTACACAATGTCCTTAATTCTAATTGTAACTTCTCCCAAAGACAATGGGATGTTATATTTCCAAATGTTCACGATTTGCGGAGGCCATGATGAACATGCGCTGAGTTGGCGAGGCGTGTTCTGAAGATTCACCCACCCCACACCCTGGAGGCACGGCCTGGAAACCCAGAGCAAGACCCAGAGCACCCTGCCCCCTGGCAGGGTCTCCAGGGATGTCAGAGAGAACCCATTAGTCCTTTGTCACTTGACTGAATGGTCATTAAATTTCAAGGCATTCCACCTACTGTTATAAAATACTTTCCAGAACTGAAGCTGGTATCTGGCCAATGGTGTTGGGAGAGTTGAATGAAGAGGGAAGAGAAAAATCTACCAAACTTATCGACCTACCAAGAGGCAGAGTTGGATGTAAACTTTTGAGATATCTGTGAACACAAGAATTGCAGGGCACTAGGCAGGAATGACCCATGATTCCAGCAGAGAGGGGACTAAGTGGGGCTCAGTTTTATCTGCTGCAAAAAATGAAAAAGATAGATAGCCCTGGGTTTGGATTCAGAATCCCAACTTGCAATGCCAACTCTGGAACCAGTGGAAAAATTTATGAGCATCAATATCAAATAAACTAACTTCCAAATCCTGGACTCCTTACTTATTTGCTGGGAAGGTTAGCTGAATAAGTTCCTCACTACTTTTTTTCCCTGTTTTTTTTAAAGATTTTTTTATTTATTTTTTGAGGGAAAGGGAAGGAGAGAGGAAGAGAAGTATCAATGTATGGTTGCCTCTCGTGCATCCCCTGCTGGGAACTGGCCTGCACCCCAGGCATGTGCCCTGACTGGCAATCGAACCCCGATCCTTTGGTTTGCAGACCCACTCTCAATCCACTGAGCTACAACAGCCAAGGCCCACTATCTTTTTAAGGAGGGTGGTTTCATATCTAGATGCAGAGCAAAAGGTGAATACAACCAGGCCCTAAACCTTCACTGGCCTATGTCGCTTTTAAAAGTTCAGTGGTTGTAGGTAAGACAGGTGAATCTCCCCGAAACACACATCTTCCCTTGTACACACCCATTAGTGCTGTCAGATCAAAGTGCCACAGACTGTGTGGCTGAAGCAACATGAATTAATGTCTTACAGTTCTGGAGGCTAGAAGGTCAAGATATGTTGATTAGGTTCCACATACAGGTGAGATTATACTGTATTTGTCTTTCACTGCCTGGCTTATCTCACTCAGCATCCCTGTCTTCAGTTCCATCGGTGCTGTCGCACAGGGTAGGAGCTCCTTCTTTCTTTGTGCTGTGTATTATCCCATTGTGTAAATGTACCACAGTCTTTGATGGGGCTAGTTGGCACTTAGGCTGCAAGAAACAATCTTACTGGTGGTACCATCAGTCAGTCTGGTGACTACGACTTGCTTTGTCATCATAGGAAAGTCACTGTTGAAGTTCAGGGCGGCAGACAGCAGGTGGGAGTGACTTGTGAAGTCTTTCCCAGGGCTCCCCATGGTAACTGCGTTGCCATGACTCTAAGAAAAAAGTGTAACTACGTTTTTATGAGAAACTAGTATTTGCTGGTTCTGAAGATAGGAGAGCCAGGTTAAGGCAATGCTAATAGTAATGCTTGAATGGCCCGGTTAACCTCCCCAGCACTTTGCAAAAGGCAGGGACTGTGTTGTGTGGCGGCCAAATGGCATAATTGTCAACATGCTTAAAAAGTCTCCTGTTTGCTGCATATGTGGAACACAGCAAGGAAATTCCTTCCTTACTTCCTTCTTTCCTTCCTTTCTTTCTTTCTTTCCTTTGATAGAGGCTGTTTAGTTTGATGGAAAATGCTGTGAACTGTCAAGTTCACTTAAGCTCGGTTTGATTCTCACGTCTGTCCCTGAGCAATCTGTAGTCATAATTAACTTTAATGTTAAGAATATTATTTCCCTGGTTGGTGTGGCTCCGTGGACTGAGTGTGGGACTGAGAACCAACAACTTGCTGGCTGCATTGCCAGTCAGGGCACATGCCTGGGTTGTGAGCTAGGTCCCCAGTAGGAGGCACATGAGAGGCAACCACACATTGATGTCTCCTTTCCTCTCTTTCTCCTTCCCTTCTCCTCTCTCTAAAAGTTAATAAAATCCTTTCTTTTAAGAATGTGATGCATCTCATCAAACCACCTTGATTCGACTCCTGGTTTTCTACTGACTAGATCTGTGATCTGGACTGTGTGGTGCCTCACTTCCCTGGTAGATAGAGATGAGAGGAGGTGTGTTATTCGGCTGTGTGGTACAAACAAACCCACAGACAATCAGGCCACATCGAGCACAGAGTAAGTGCTGTAAATGTGTTTTCTCTGGTCATCATAACTGCCACCACAGCTATCACTGCAACCAGGATGACAAGATAATGGCTACATGGTGTAACCCAAACAAAACCCCTGTGAAATAAGTGACAGTCTGGGCCCAACTGGTGGATGGGAAAACTGAGGATTTAAAGAAGGCACGTAACTAATCTATTTGTTTAAAAATATTTTGTTGACATTTCTAGAGGGAAGAGAAGGAAGGGACAAAGACAGAAAGTAAGAAACATTGAGGTGTAAGAGATACATGATTAGTTGCCTGTGTCACACCCTCAGTTGGGGTCCTGAAACACAACCTAGGCATGTGCCCTCAGTGGGAATCGAACCAGTGACCCTTTGGTTTGCAGGCCAGCACTCAGTCCACTGAACCACACCAGCCAGGGCTGCCTCTTTCTGAGATGAGCCCCATTACCCCTGGACCAGAAAATTCCATGTGTATTTCCCCCAGAAAATACTGACCTGTTTAACCCAAGCCCTGATCTCCAACAGTTCCCTCTAGGGATTTTTTTTTGTCCTTGTGGTAGGAAGATTTCTAAGATAGTCCCCAAGGCCCACCCCTCCTTTATTCGTAACCTCCTCTACTCAGGTGTGGGAGGAACTGTCAAATGTGATGGGGGAACAACTCTTGTGATGGGTTACATTACATAGCACAACAGACTGAGGAAGTGTTATCATGGGTGGGCCTGCCCTAATCAGGCAAGCCCTTCCATGGGACTGAGCTATTCCTGGCAAGAGAAGCATTCCCTGTGAGGGGGATTCTCTGTTGCTGGCTGTGAAGAGGGCTGGGTCAGAGGGGGTTTCTAAGGATGTGGTATTTCAGGGCCAAGCCTGGGAGAGTCCCAGGTGACCCGGGCTGGTTGATGACCTGAAAGCAGGGGTGTCAAAGTCATTTTCATCCAGGGGCACATCAGCCTCGCAGTTGCATTCAAAGGGCCGAATGTAATTTCAACTGCTTAACAGTTAAGGAGTAGATACATTTAGACAGTCCTAACATTACATTTGGCCCTTTGAAGGCAACCTCGAGGCTGATGTGGCCCTCTGTGAACATGAGTTTGACACCCCTGCCCTGAGGGAAGGTCACATTAAAGTGTCAGAGTGAACCTGGCCACTGTGGCTCAGTTGGTCGGAGCGTCTACCTATAAACTGAAAGCTCCATGTTTGGTCCCCAATCAGGGCACAGACCACGGTTACAGGTTCGACCCTGTAACCTTGCACAAATGGGGGAGGCAACTGATGGATGCTTCTGCCTCCCCCGGATGTTTCTTTCCTCCCTCTCCTTCTCTCGAAAATCCATCAGCATTTCCTCAAGTGAAGATCAAAACAAACTAAAGAAGTCCGAACAATGACCTCCCATGCGCATTTTTGACATATCAGGCTGTAGTTGGTAGCTATTGGGTAGACCAGTGGGTCTGTGTGTGTGAGAATGACTAGACAAATTGACACAGGTGTGGACATGTGTGTGCTTGTATGATGTATGTACATGCAATTGCAGGTATGAACGATTACATGGGTGCAGAACTGCATCTATCTCTATTCCCTGAATTTGTCTCCAAAATAGCTGCTTCCCAATGACTTCCCTAAATCTTCAACCCTGTTTATTATGTGTGTTTGAGAGGTTTTTAAATATTTAAAAATTACATTTGAAAATAAGGGCGTGTGCATCTGTATCGTAAAGACCACGTGCTCCCGAGTGATTAGAATATACATTATATAACACGTACAAATACAATCCCTGTTTTATATTCTAAGAAAACTATTGTACTGAGCAGTGTGTGGAGCGAGCCACTACTGGGGGTTTTTATTATTTGACTTAAAAACTGGAAACATATTTCAATTAAGGTTGACATTCAGTATATTAGATTCTGGTGGACGGCATAGTGATTTGTGATTTTTAGGGCAAGGCAATGATTTCACTTATATGTGGAACCTAAAGAACAAAATAGCAAACAGACAAAACGTAAAGAGACTCAGATGCAGAAAACATCCCGGAGGTTGCATGAGAGACTGGCATCATGGGATGGGTGGAAGTGGTAAAAGGATTAAGAAGAACAGATTGGGAGTTACAAAGTAGTTATGGGCATATTAAATACAGCATAGAAAATATAGTCAATAATATTGCAATAGCTGTGTACGGCCCCAGGCAGCTACTTGAAGTATCGGGCCAACACTGTGAATTATGTGATTGTCTATCTGCTATGCTATACAAGGGAAACCAATACAAAATAATACTGAAAGTAAACTGTAATTGAAAAAAATGTTAGCCCTGGCTGGTGTAGCTGTGTGGATTGAGTGTTGGCTGTGAAACAAAGGTTCACTGGTTTGATTCCCAGTCAGGGCACATGGCTGGGTTGCAGGCCAGGCGTCCAGTTTGGGGTGGGCAAGAGGCAACCACACATTGATGTTTCTCTCTCTCTCTTTCTCCACTTTACCCATTCTCTAAAAGTTAATGAAAAACATCTTTAAAAATTTTTGTTGAGGGACTTCCGCCAAGATGGAGGTCTAGGTGGAAACATTGTGCCTTCTCACACAACCACATTTAAAAACAACAAAGTTTTAGCAACAAAAACACAGCCAGAACACAGAAAATTGAACTAACTAAAGTCCGACAACAACAAACCCTGCAGTCAGACCGGTAAGAAGGGCAGAGCCAGCAGTGGAGTGAGGCTGGGCAGGAAAGATCCACCAGAGTGACCCAGACATGCGATCCAGGTGTGCAGGCAGCTGTGGCTAGATCCCAGTGGATAGCGGATGTATCCACTAAGGGTGCAAAACGGCAGGCTGACCACGGCCACACATTCGCACACAGATAAACCAGGCAAAAAAGTGAGCAGTGAGACACACCGTACAAGCCACAGTGGTGGGAAGCAGCAGAGGAACCACCATGGTTCCTCTCTGACCACGCCCCTACATACACCATCACAACCCAGCAACAGAGACACCCCACCTTGGTGAACCCAGCTCCTCATAGGTAACAGGTGCAAACAGACCAAAACATGGCTCAAGAAGAACTCAAAGCCCCAGAGCTGATAAATCAAAGCGACCAAGAAATAGCCAACCTATCAGATGCATAGTTCAAAACACTGGTGATGAGGATGCTCACAGAACTAGTTGATTTAGTTAGAAATTAGAGGAACAAATGAAGGATAAACTAATCGAAATGAATGGAAATGCCCAGAAAACCGATAGTGATGGAAAGAAAACTGGGACTCAAATCAAGAGAGTGGACTAGAAGGAAGAAAAAAACCTCCAAACAGAAAACTATGAAGAAACAAGAATTCAGAAAAATGAGGAGAGTCTTATGAACCTCCAGGACATCTTTAAACACTTTAACATTCGAATTATAAGGGCACCAGAAGGGGAAGAGAAAGGGCAAGTGGAAAACTTATTTCAACAAATAATAAAAGAGAATTTCCCAATCTGGCAAAAGCAATAGACTTCCAGGAAATCCAGGAAGCTCAGGGATTCCCAAAGAAGTTGAACCCAAGAAGGAACACACCAAGGCACATCATCAGGATATTAGCTAAGATTAAAATGAAGGAGAGAATTCTAGAAGCAGCAAGAGATAAGGCGACAGTCACCTACAAAGGTATTCCCATCAGACTGTCAGTGGATTTCTAAAAAGAGACCTCATAGGCAAGAAGGGGCTGGAAAGCAGTATTCCAAGTCATGAAATCCAAAGACCTACAACCAAGATTGCTCTATCCAGCAAAACTTTCATTTAGAATGGAAGGACAGATAAAGTGCTTCTCACATAAAATAAGATTCAAGGAGTTCATCATCACCAAGCCCCTATTATATGAAATGTTACAGGGACTTATCTAAGAAAAAGAAGGCAAAAAAATTGAACACTGAAAGGAGAGCAAAGTCATAGTTATCAACAACCACACTGAAAAGAAAAGCAAACTAAGAGGACAGCTAGATCAGCAGCAGAACCATAGAAATAAAGATCACATGAAGGGGTAGCAACGGATGACTTGGAGGAGGAGAAAAAGGAAGACGGACCAGAAAATAAGTAACATGGACAATAGGTAGAAAAAGACAGGTGGAAGAGCAAGAGTAGTATGGGAAATATAGAATCTAAAGAACTTGAGACACGTGGACAGAAGCTAAAGGGTGGAATGTTCGAGGAGGGGGTGGGCAGGGTGGAGGAGAATGAAGAGAGGGATATAGAACAACTGTAATGGCAGAATCAATAAAATATCCAAAAAATCAAAATATTTTGAAAATAATATCAAAGAAATCAAAAAAAGATAAATAAAAATTTTTGTTGAAAGCAAATAAATTTCAGTAGCCATGTTTCATTTTTTCTGTATCGTATGGTTTAGTTCTGCTTTTGGTTTTCTCTCTGTAAGTGAAAAAGTTGCCTCACATAACTGAATAACCTTAAAACGATGAATGGGTTTGAATAAAAATGTGGCTTAATGGAAAACAATAAACAAAAGAAGGCAATGACTGTGCATTATTATTACTACTACTGGTATTCACATTACATGCTGGTCTGGGCAGAGGACATTTCCAGCAAGAACATTGGAGGGTAAAGTGGCTGCCCCTGGGAGGTATGCTCTGCCCATACCTTGTTTTTACCGTTTGGAAAACTTTTTTTTAATCCTCATTTGAGGACTTTTTTTGCATTGCTTTTAGAGATAGAGGAAGAAAGAGAGGTTTCAGAGAGAGGGGAAGAAAGGGACAAAGAGAGGGGGAGACACATCAATGTGTGGCTGCCTCTCGTGCACCCCCCAGCTGGGGACCTGGCCTGCAACCCAGGCCTGTTCCCTGACTGGGAATTGAACTGAAAACCCTTTGATTCAGAGGTCAGCACTCAGTCCACGCAGCCACACCAGCCAGGGCTGGAGAGTTTTTTTCTCTTGATGGAGGAGCAACAAGGTGTCCACTGTGACTGGGACATGTGAACAGGGGGAAAAGTGGAGTAGGATTTTTTAGGACCCAATAGGGCAGAAACAGAAAGGCTCTGTGCTGGTGAAAATAAAACAAAGCAAAACAGCATTAGATCAGGAGAATCTATTGGTGTCCTCGGCGGTGCCTGATAATGGTCTTCACATCCTTGAATTGTCCTTCCCACTGAGCAGGGTGACTGGTACAACCCACAGGACGTCACAGAAATGATGGTGTGACCCCCAATGCTGGCTCTCCAGCTGGCAGAGTCCCAAGCTGACCCATGGACAGGCCTATACGACCAGGAACTGGGGCCTCCAGCCAACAGACTTGGGCAAGAGCCCCCGTAGTCAAGCCCCTTAATGACAGCAGCCCTGGTAAACTTCTGGGCAGTGTGGCGTGAGACAACCCAAACCAGGATTGTGTAGTCACGCTGCTCCTGAATTTCCATCCCTGGGAAATGGTATGGCACTGTGAACATTACTGCCTTTGCTTTGCTAACCAGCCATACAAAACTCCTACCCAGGCCTTCCAGGTGCAGGGCGTCACTGAGTCCTGTGCACAGCCCAGGCACGTAGGGGCTAGAGTGCTGTGATGCTCTCTAATTCTACAGATGAGAACACCCTCAGAGAACACCTGTGAAGCTAACAAAAGGCCATGAGAAAAGCCTGGTACTTTTGTTGGTTTTGCGGTCCCAGCCAGCCTTTCCAGGGAATGAACAAAGGTTGCTTTCCTTTAAGATGGCTAAAAGGAAATCCATAGGGCGCAAGGGTTTGAGTGAAATGACTGGTACAGGTGAAGCCAGATGGCAGATGTGTGGTACTGCTTCTGTGCCCCGAGGGGCAGACTAAGAAGTCAATCTAAGGGTTCCCTGTGGAAGTTCCAGCAAAGTGGACTTAAGGATCATAAGTGATCCAGGCTGCTCTTGGTGAGCTTATGGAAACAAACAGTCAAAATCAAAAGCGGGACCCAAAGTACTCCCTGTAATAACAGTAATGGTGATCTTAAGGTGAGAAATTATAGTTCAAGGAAAATCACTATGCTCAGTATTGGACATCAGAATGGCACAGAGAATTGTCTTACAAGTTTATTTTCATTGAAGAGTTGAAACCAGGTTTGTGATGTCACCGAAGATATACAGGTACAAAGGTACAAATTTACAGGTAGAAAGGACCTGTCAAATTGCCACTGTTAAATGTCATTGCAGGAAGGACCTTGAAATGGAATGTCATCCCAAAAGACAGTCTCACAGGCACAGAGACTGGTTTGGGGGTTATTGTGTAAATTAACATGTGTGTTCTTCTGTTTTCATAGGGTGTACACCTATGACCTGCCTATTCCTATGGATGATTGGTTACAATACAAGCCTCACTTAAGGAGCCCATCTTCATCACCTTCCTCCGTGAGAATCAACAGTTTGATTGAACTAAGTAGTTATGTTGATAAAGGTTTGGGGCGGTCTGTGGGCTTCACTTTAGATGTGGTTTTTTTCTTTTCTGTCTTGATAGCTTGGACAGAGAAAGGACTCAGAAATCTGAAAGGAGGGAAATCCTAATGTATTCCCCTCACCCCGAGTGAAGTATAGTGGGCCACAAGAGTCTTGGATAGGTGTAGCATGCCTTGTACACCTTTCTACAGATTAGCCATTCTTTACTGAAGTCCCTGACTTCGTCATTTAATAGTTATGATTTACTTGTGCTTCCAATTTCTTGCCTAATCTGTCACCTCCAAAATATAACCTGACCAGAATGACAACGGTCCAGTAATGCCAGCCTTTGGACACCAAGCCTGTAACTTTCTGGTGACAGCCAACTGACCAGGATCCTGTAAGGTCCTTCTGTTTGGAGGAAGGACTCCCTCCGTGCTGCACCCCCTCTCCTTTCAGGGTACCCCTGACCCCAAGGGTAGGTAGAATGATGTGCATGTGCAGCCAGGAGTATTGAGAAGAAAATGAGACTTTTGTCCATTGTCCTTTATATGATTCCAGAAGGAAAAAGAAATCTCAGAACTTCTCCCTAATAGTGAATCACAGGAGGAGAAAAATGATGAGGAAAGAAACCTCCTTAATGCTCTGAATCCAGGGAAAGGGGGAAACCTGTATGTTTCTAGGAGAGAAATGTTGCTACTATGTAAATCAGTCAGAGATCATAGCAAAAAGAGTTAAAGAATTCAGAGTGAATATAAACTACCACACCAAAGAAACAGATAGTTAGAATTAGAGAACTGGGGAATAAACCCTCAAGCCTGGCTCCAGTGCTTGCTCCCCTTCCTGGGACCCTTAATCATCATTTTCTTAGGCCTGAGTTTAGGCCCGTATTTACAACGGACCATTTTCCAGAATCTAGAGGCCACTGTGACTCACAGAACAACCGCCAAGATCCTGTCCCTCCAGAGACATCATTATCAGAAGATACGCCAGGATTTATAGGCCAGCCTGATAGTGATGCTAGACCAGCTAATAGTGCTGTCAAGCATCACACAGGGAGGAATGTTGAGGAAAATCGATAGCTATTTTAAGACACAACACAGTGCCTAGAGAGTGATTGATTTTGCAGCCCAGTTGTTTACTTTTGGCGTTTCTGAAGACTGCTTACTTCTGCATGCCAGAGATAATGCTCTGCTTCTTCTGCTTTGGTAAATTCCTCCTGCTTTCTCACCAGAAGTAATGTTGCGAAGAACCCATCCTTCCTTGCTCTATTAAAATAACTGCTCCCCCACTGCTCAGGGCCCAGAATTTGGAGACTGACTCCACTATGTCTGCGTGTGTAAAATAAAATTCCACTCCATACACCTGAAAGCGGCTGAGTTGTTTTCTGTAACAGAGAGACATCTATGTGAGAGAGAAACATTGGTTTCCTTACTTTTCCTTTAAGCCCCAGGGGACTGAACCTCCAACTCAGGTCTATGCTCTGACCAAGTATAGAACCGGCAACCTTTCAGTTCATGTGCAACCTGCTGAATCATATTAGCCCGGGCCCTTTAATCATGGTTTTTGAATATACTCTTTCTGCTTATAAAAGCAGTGTGCAGCACAACAGCACACCATGTTACACCAGCAGCGAGCACACACGGCTTCATCAAAAGGGTTTTTCTTGTGCTTGAGTTACTCTCGAGTTATTTCGAGCATGAACAGATTCGCGGCTCAGGGGAGACAGGCTGACTATGTTTAGGTGAGAGCACTGTGCTGGTAATTCAGGGTTATTTGAATGTATCCCACCAAGTTCACCTGAAGACCAAATCACAAAAGGCACACATATCTCTTAAAATATATTCTTACTGTTAATTGGGACACGACCGTCTTTATCCCAGAGAATTAAAAGCATATCCACCATAAGACTTGGACAGAAATATTCATAGCAGCCTTTAAAACAAACAAACAAACAAAAAATACTAGTCCTGAAGGGACAGGAATTACAGTATCTATCAGGCTGTAAAGGAACTGATTTTGACACAGCTGCCAGTGGAATACTACTCAGCAGTCAAAAAGGAACCAGGAGTTGCAGGCACGAGGTCTCAGAGTGCATACTGCCCGCCACGTTGTGATTTATAACAAAAAAACCCATGTTTGTCTCAAAATCAGTCCTGAGACCTGGCCACATCTACCTCCTTCCATTAGCTCTTCTTATCCTTTAATCTCCTTTTCCAATAATCTGGTAATCTCCTTAGTGACTGTTTTCCTGAGTTCTGTGAGTTGCAGTAAACAAATTCATCACACCTGTGAATGGTGACAGAAAATGAAGCCAGTTCTGTCCAGGGTATTTAGATAAGGCAGGGAGGTCCCACAGAAGGTGAACCTTACCCAGAGGACCCATGAACTTTTCAACTGGGCCAAACCACAAATATCTCCAGGTCTCTATAGAAAACATGGGCAACTTGCTGTAGCAACTGGACCATTCCCATTCAGCCAAGATTGGCTCTTTGTCCCCAACACCAATCAAAACTCTTCCTAAACAACTCACACAAATATTCCTTTTTTCCCCCTATTTCTAGAGAAAAAAAAATGAAACCCAAACTCCTTCTCACTATTGTTACCAAGTGGGATACGGTTTGTGTTGCTGAAGAAATCTGTGAATCCAGAATTGCAATTCCTTCATCCCCAAAATACACCTTTGTCTGCTGTTTGCTCCTTGATCAACTCAGGTTGACGAAACCCAAGGGAAAGTCATGGGGTCAGCCTGTTTACAGCTAGTTGGTCAAGGCCACAGGAAGTGCCAGGATGTGGCAGGCTTTTTGAAGGGCGAGCAGGAGTCTCCCCGGCATGAGCCCTTAGCCCATGGGACAGGTCACTGTTGTAGACAAAGACAGAAGCAGGGACGCTTAGAGATGGAGTTTGGATGTTCCCCCCTCCCAGAGAACTGCTTGGAGCATCCTCTTCCCCAAACCTCTGGAATATTAAAAGCAGGGCAAAATGGCCCTTGAACTGGGCCTCTGCTGCCTTGTTGTCCCCAAGTCCTGTTTACGAAGGTAACAAGCTTGCTACAGGACTGGGGACTCTGGGAGTGAGAATTGAAGACGCTGTTTAGAACAGACAGAACCAAACCATCTGCTCTGACAGAAATGCCCTCCTTCTGTCTCTGTGGTTGTCCCCTCCCTGCTCTCCCACACCCCCTTGCCTTTGTTTCCAAAGTGGAACACTACTTGGCCCACATCTTAAATAGCTATTTTTCCTGATCCCCAAAAGACACTTATCTGCCCCTCGGTTTGAGGAGCCTTTTCGTGTCCGAGGGAAAGCCATCTCCAGACGGCTTGTGTCCAAACTGAGTTCACTGCTCAGTGGTGTTGGGAGACACACAGCAGACTGTCGACTTCCCAAGGTCAAGAACAATCAAGTCCTGGCTGGATGGCTTCATTGGTTAAAGTGTTGATCTGAACCCTAAAAGGTTGCAGGTTCGATTACCAGTCAGGGTGGGCAACCACTGGTGGGTTTGATCCCCGAGTCAAGGCATGTACAGGGGAGGTCCAATCATTGTTTCTCTCTCACATCAACGTCTCTCTCTCTCTTTGAAGTCAACAATCCAAATATTTTGAAACAGAAAATGGTTTCCAAGGGCTGGGGTAGGGGGAGAGAATGAAGAATGATGGGTGAAGGTTCCTTTTGGGGGAGGTGAGAATGTTCTGGAACAACACAGAGGGGTGGCTGTACAACACTGTAAATTACAAAACGCCACTGAACCGCACACTTCGAAACGGTGAATGCAATGGTGTACATTCTCAACATATGTATGTCGCACTTTATGTATTTCATTTTCTTGTTTTTCCACGTTTTCACTGGTGTTCATCAATGTGTATGTATTTGAAATCCGTTGCCTGCAGCAGAGCAGGGTACAGGCCGCCAAGTCGCCTGAGGGAACTTTCTGGGTGGTGGAGACGTTCTGTGTCTTCACAGGACACAGAAAAGGAGCTCCTGTCAAGGCCCCTTTGAGGGCAGCAGATTTTCCCCAATGAGGGGAAGTGGATAATGAGTTGCATGAGACACGAAAGGGTTTCCCACCCGGGATGCTGAATAGAAGATGCCGAGCAGGAAAGAGCATGCGGGGGAGAGAGGAGACGTGGGTGGGGGAGAGACGGGGGAGGAAGGTGGTTGGCTTCAGTTCACGCAGATGATGAAACCTGGCCCCCAGACTCTGGCGTTAGAGGTCAAAATCATGCTGCCTCTGGTGGGGGCAGAGAGGACAGGTCAGGGGACCTGAGAAGGGCCTCCGGGACATGCATCCTGTTCCTTTCTAATTCTAGGTGCCAGCAAATGCTGTTCATTTCGGAAAGATTCATCCATATGTCCTCCTTTTCACGCATGAAAGAGCCATGGATGGATGATACATGTATACCTATGTGTTATGATACATTATATATAACACATACTGCATGTTCTATTCATGATATTATTACTATTTTTATATAGTATACATTACACTCCCTGGGCCTCAAAAGGGTTTGGGTCACCTGTGGTGCTGTACCAGGTCCAGGGACATTAACCCTCATTGACTGAGGTGTGGGGACACACAGGGTTCTCATAAGACAGACCCAAACCTCCACATGTCCAGATCCTGGGACCCAGAGACATGAGGGTGTGGGTTCGGGTCGAACTCAGTGGCAAATTCCCGCAGACCCCATGGTAAGCTCCATGCAGTGGGTCCATGTAGTGAACAGGAGCCCGTGCACTGTGCAGGGGTCGGTGTAGTGGGCAGAAGGTCCTAGTACTGGGCAGGGGGTCCGTGTAGTTGGCAGAAGGTCCATGCATGGGGAAGGAGGTTCATGTACTAAGTGGGAAGTCTGTGTACTGGGTGGGGAGGGTTATGTACTGGAAAGAAGGTACATATAGAGCTGGAGACAGAATACTGATGGGGGCACAGTGGTTGCACTGCAAACAGAGAGGAGGTTTTCAAGAGCAGGAAGTTTGTGTACCAGGCAGGGGGTCTGTGTAGTGGACTGGTGTTCATGTACTGGCAGGCTGTTCGTACGTCGGGGGCGGTTGGGTAAACGGTGAGTCCAATTACTGGGTGGGAGGTTTGTGTACTGGGCAGGCGGTCTGTTTACTGGGAAGGGTTCACCTCGACTCTGGGCATCATCATCCCGGTCTTTGAAGGTGGAAACTGAGACTCGGAGTAGTGAGTGTCTTCCAGAAACACACAGCTAATGATGGATAGAACCAATATTTGGGCCTTTGCTTGTCTGCCCATCAAAACCATGCCCTCGACGGCCCTGCCTCACCCAGCCCAAAATCTAAAGGGGACTTTCTTTTGGACAGACACACCCCAGGCCTCCCCAGCTCTGGAAAACTGTGGAGGATGCAGAGGATTTTGGCTGATACCGGTTCTCTCCCTCCCTGCTTGCTGTATTACACATTAAAACAGAGGAATTAAAAATACATGTATTTAAATGGATTAAAATGTATTTATCGGACTTCCGCCAAGATGGAGGTTTAAGGTGGATGTGCCTGCCTCCTCACACAACCAAGTTTAGGGACAACTAAATATTAGCATCAGAAAACACAACCAGAACACGGAAAACTGAACTTTTCGGAAGTCCGCTAACAACAAATTCTTCGGCCCCGACCGGTAAGGGGCGAAACCGGCGTTGGGTGAGGAGTTACAAAGGAGTCGACCCGGGCGCGGAATCCAGACGCGCGAATCCAGTCGCACGGGTTCCAAACCCAGGATTGGACCTAGTGAGCAACCGAGCGGCCCACCGGGTGAGCGACTACGGAGGAGTCAGTGGGGAGGCGGTGGCAGCGAGTTGACTGAGGTTGCATGGTTGCACGCGGGTGAGGGAGTGAGCGCTTGGACCACCCGCGGCGGTGGCGGTGCCATTGACATTTCCCCGCTCTGACCACGCCCCCACATACAGCATCACAACCCAGCGACCTGGGAATCCAAGGCGCCGCTCCTCCCACTTAAAGGGCCAGAACAGACCAAAAATGTCGCAGGAAGACCTCAAAGCCCCACAGATAAATCTAAGTGACGAAGAAATAGCAAATCTCTCAGACGCACAGTTTAAAACACTGGTCATCAGCTTCCTCACAGATCTGGTGGACTATAGCCACAAATTAGAGAAACATATGAAGGCTAAATTAAGGGAAATGAATAGAATTCCACAGGAAAACCATAGAGATGAAAAAAAAACTGGGACTCAAATCAATGGAGTGGACCAGAAGGAAGAAGAAAAGAATCATCAAACAGAAAGGAATGAAGAAATAAGAATTCAGAAAAATGAGGAGAAGCTTAGGAACCTCCAGGACATCTATAAACGCTCCAATATCCGAATTATAGGGGTACCAGAAGGGGGAAAGACACAACCACCAGTGGAAAAACTATTTGAACAAATAATAAAAGAAAATTTCCCCAATCTGGCAAAGGAAATAGACTTCCAAGAAATCCAAGAAGCTCAGAGAGTACCAAAAAAGTTGGACTCAAGAAGAAACACACCAAGGCATATCATAATTACATTAGCCAAAATTAAAATGAAGGAAAGAATCCTGGAAGCAGCAAGAGGTAAGGGGACAATCACCTACAAAGGAGTCCCCATCAGGCTGTCAGCAGATTTCTCAAAAGAGACCTTACAGGCAAGAAGGGGCTGGAAAGAAATATTCCAAGTCATGAAATCTAAAGACCTACAACCAAGATTGCTCTACCCAGCAAAACTTTCATTTAGAACGGAAGGACAGATAAGGTGCTTCTCAGATAAGACCAAATTCAAGGAGTTCATCATCACCAAGCCCTTATTACATGAAATGTTAAAGGGACTTATCTAAGAAAAAGAAGTTAAAGAAACATGAACAGTGAAAGGACAACAAACTCACAGTTATTAACAACCACACCTAAAACAAAAGCAAACTAAAAGGACAGCTAGATCAGAAGTGGAAACATAGAAATGAAGTTCTCAAGGAGGGTTAGCAACAGGGGAGTGGGAGGAGGAGACAGGGGGAGAAGGTACAGAAAACAAGTAGCATAGACAGTAGATAGAAAATAGATGGGGGGCAAGAATAGTGTGGGAAATATAGAACCTAAAGGACTTGAGACACATGGACATAAACTAAAGGGGGGTAATGGTGGGGTTGGGGGGGCAGGGTGGAGGGGAATGAAGGGGGGAATAGAACAAGTGTAACAGCATAATTAATTCAAAAAAATAAATTTATTATTTAAAAAAATGTATTTATCATTGTGCATTGACATTTTTTTCTCTCCCTGGCTGGTGGCGCAAGGGATTACAGTGTTACCCCGAACCCCAAAAGGTTTCAGGTTCCATGGCCCATTGGGGAGTCTTAGAGAGGCAGCCTATCAATGTTTCTCCCTCACCTGGATGTTTCTTTCTCTTTCTAAAAACAATCAGCATGTCTGTAGTGAGGACTAAAGAAGCTTTTTTTTCCTCTTTCTTGCTTTACTGGGACACCCTAGATATGCAAGAAAGCGCATGTCAGAGATCCCAGGACTCTGCCCAGATTCCTGGCAGATCACATCCTTCCAGAACATTCCCAGGCCAGTAATCCCCGAAAGTCATCTCTGAGGGTCCTGGTTAGACACCCCTCGGATCCTCATTTACCCTGTATCCAAAACCGCCTGTGGCCCCCAAAGAAACAGAGACGGGAGAGTGGGTAGAAAATCAGGATTTAGGTGAAATAAAATTTAAAAAATTAACAGTGTTGCCATCCTCATAACCGTTTAAATGATGTTTCCTGCAGAGCTGGGGACCATGACCTCTCTGTTCCTGCCCCGTCCCTCTGCTCCTGCCACTCCACTTCCTCTGCCGCCCCTCGTGGCCGCCCTGACCCCTGCGTCTCCCCCAGCTGGTTCTCTGACCCTGCCCTGGTCCCACTTAGCAAATGCTCCAATTTTCTCAGGCCCGGCCAGGGCACTCTTTGTACAGGGGATTAAGATCCGATTTGGGGAGACAAGCGACGGGCTACATTCGTTGTGTTCTTGGGGGGGGGGGCGAGGGAAGGAGGAGAGCAGACGGGCTGTGCCCTAGAATGAAAACTTCTGCTTATCTGAAATGACAGGAGGGGGTCTGAGCTTCTGCCACACTGAGACCCCAGCAGGAGACAGAGGCAGTTAGAGGGAAGACCCAGGGTCAGAAGGGCCCCTGGGAGCTGAGGCTTCCTGTTCCCAACGCCTAGGAAGTGTTTTCTTGCTTCTATTCAGGGTCACCCCAGAGCCTAGGGCTTCTGTAGGCTGTTTTAGAACATCCCTCCTCTCTCTACAGGCTCCATTTCCTGCTCCAGGATTATTAGTTCGTGGCACGCCTGTCTTTTAAAAAAGGGTTTTATTTATTTTTAGAGAGAGGGGAAGGGAGAAAGAGAGGGAGAGAAACATCAATGCGTGATTGACTCTGGCGCGCCCCCTACTGGGGACCTGGCGCGCCGCTCAGGCAGGTGCCCTGACTGGCTGCGTTCTCAGGCCTGGGCTCCATCCACTGAGCCCCACCAGGCAGGGCGCCATGCGTGCCTTTATGGAATAAATATGGTCAGTTTTTTGGTTCTCCGCACAGCTCGAGGAGTCTTGGGGAAGAAGCATAAGGCTCGAGAGATGCAGTGAAGTCGTCCCAAGGCTGCTCTGAGGAACACTGAGATCTCCACCAGCAGCAGGGTGGACCCTGGTTGGTGGAGAGGTTTCCCTGCCAGGGCAGCAGGTGGCCCTTGAGGGGAATTTTTTGTTTAGCAACTGGTGAGAGCACAGGGCCTCGCGCCAGGGGCGCTGTCCTGCAGACAGCCCCAGGAACTCCAGTCTGAGGAGTAGTGTTCCTTCCCAGCCCTTCAGAGCAGGGTTGAAGACACGGAGGTAGAACTGAGGCTGTTTGTTGAGGGAACCGCCCTTCCCGGCTCCCCTGCACTTGGCGGGGAGTTCTCGGACCTTCTCCCTACAGAAATAGCACCCAGACCTTGTCTTACGTTCTCACAGAACCTCCCTGAATGCTCTGAGTTCCCTTTAAACACACTTTGTGATTTTTTTTATGATATTGAGAGTTATTTAAGACGGTAAGACAGGAAGTTAACAAAGAAACACAACAAGTGTCTGGAGACACCAAGCCCCATTTCTTGCTTATGGGTACATTAAACGAAAACAGATTGGTAAGCAGCTAGCCTGTTTCGTTTAAGTCCCGGAGGTGAAGTCTCCGTATCCACCGCAAGCACAATACCAACGTTCTTTACTTCTGGGGAAATGGTTTGCAAATGCTGAGGCAGAACCGTAGCCGCTCTCACCTGTCGGCGCAATAAGCGGTTCCGTCCCCCCCGCCCCCCACCACCAACTGGGCTGCAGACTTAACTCCATCCTCTCTGACAAGGCAGACCTCATTCTGCCATCCCTCCTAACAAGCCAGGCCAGCTGTTTAAGCCAACCCTGCATGTGACACCACCTGGTACGGTGACTGCAGGACAGAGGGTGGGGGTCCATTCCCCTTTCAGTTCTGATGGGCGGCAGTCATAAGCTCAGCAGCGCACACCTGCACACCAGGTCTCAGGCCCGTGACTGTACCTGCTGTTCCACCACCGCAGGTGCCACCAGTGCCTCTACTGAGGGAACCTGGGAACCTGGTTCGGCTCCTCCATCAGCCCTTCCAGCTGTCACCGCGGGCTCCCCCTGGTGGGGAGAAAGAGAGGGACCACAATACCAATGTGTGGTTGCCGCTGACATGGCCTCTACTGGGAACCTATCCTGCAATCCGGGCGTGTGCCCTGACTGGGACTCAAACCGGAGACCCTTTGGTTCCCAGCCCACGCTCAATGCATGAGCTACAGCAGCCAGGGCTCTTCCGCCACTGATGTTCATCACTATTTCTGGGCACTCATCACTCTGTGCTTGAACACTGCAGAGACTCCATAGGCTATTTGTCCCAGTGTTTGCACAGTTGGAAGCTGTCTCGGGCAACGCGATAGCATCAGGAATTCCATCCAGTTCGGCAGCACAGGCGAAAGCCTGGCTGGGATTTTCACCGCCCTGAGTAACAGCTTTGGGCTTTTCTGAAGCAGCAGGAACCAAACCTCGGATTGCAGGAAGGACGCCGCAAATCTGAACAGATCCAGCTTTCGGGAAGAGTTCACACTGGAAGGAAAGATCGAGCCCTGTCCCTCGATTCAGAATGCAGCTGGTTAGCAGGGGTGGGAGGTGGCTACAATCTCGAGTGTCGATGTGGGTTATGGCGGCGTTAGCGAAAGAGACGCGGTGCCCAGCGCCCAGGGCCCTGAAATCTCAGGGCGCCCCTCCCCCAGCTCTGGCCTCAGCTGACCTTCCCACTTTGTGATTCTTTGCATCCTTATGTTCTTTATTTTTTAGATCCTCACCCAAGGATATGCTGATATGTTTCTTGGTTTGGGAAAGAGGGAGAGAGACAGACAGACAGACAGACACTGATGTGGGAGAGGAGCATCCATCTGTTGCCTCCCCGGGGGACCCAGCTGGGCATCAAACAGCAGCTCAGAAGCGACCCTGGCAACCGCCTGGAACTGAAATCTTTGGTGTGTGAGGAGGACGCTCCAATGAACTCGGCCACCCAGCCAGGGCCAAGGAAGGAGTGATATTCTCCACATCCACCTGAAACTCCAAAATCGCGCCTTCCTTTCTGTTCCTGCCTTCCCGTGAGCCTCCACTCATGTTTTCATCAGCGGATCAGCACGTCCCCTAGTATTATGAGTGACTCTGTGTGCAGACACCTTATGTCACACACACAGTGGGCTCTGTCACGCTGAACTCGTGGCCAGCCGCACACAAAGGTATGCCCCAAAAAGGCGCCTCCCTGTGCTTTTTCTCTCCCGATGTCGCACACCAGCGCCTTCCAATGCTTAGGGCACAGTGGGCCGAATTTTGGCACTATGCTTGGGGGCCACTTTAGGCAGCAACAAAATGGAGAAAGATACCCCCAGCCTGGGTTACATCCGGAAGAAGTGACAGCAGGGACTCAGATGTTTGTTTACACACTCGTGTTCACACCAGTTCACAGCCACACTGTTCACCACGGCCCAGAGCTGCTGGGTGCCCCTCAGTGCACAAATGGGGAAACCACAGGGGGTCTACATGGACAAGGGAATATTACTCAGCCACGAAAAGGAATGAAATGTTTATACAGGCTACAACACGGATGAAACACAGGCGTTATGCCCGGTGAAATAAACCAGACACAGAAGGATGCCTGAAACTGAGAAAAGAAAGGAGGGGCCTGGGGCACAGGTGGGACCACCGGGAGCAACATTTCCAGTGATGCGGACCCACGCCCAGGACTGGCTGGGTTCCCGCCATTTTTTATTCCACCCACCCAACCCCCCTTCCCTAAGCTACAGCCCCAGGCTGTTTGCACTCTGAGCTTTTCAGTTCTCAGTCCAGGCCCCCCACACAGTAGGCCCTCAATAAAGGGATTAATGACCTAATGCATCCCCTGAGGTGGTGGGGAGGCGGGCCGAGGGCGTTTCCCAGGACCCTTGGGTCATATCCAGGGGTATTTAAGGCCCAGAACTGGAACACAGCCTCACTTGCAGGAGCATCCGTGATGGAGACGTCTGAGGGTGAGTCTTGGCGCACCTGCAGGAAGGGAGACGAGGCAGAGGGGAGAGGCTGTACATCCCGCGGGTCCGGGTCCCAGGCTGAGGCTGCCCGGGTCCTGGGCATGCAGGCCAGGGTACCTTGTGTGGGAGGGCCTAGTGAGTTTGGGGGTGGAAGGCTCTTTTGGGGAGCATGATGAGCAGATTGCCTGGCACAAAGCGGCCTCTGGAAATGTCCACATGGCTCCCGGCGGAGGCGCGAGGCTGGGCGAGCCTGGCCCCCTGCCTGCTTTTGTGGGCTGTGGGCCCCATGACAGAAACATATGTGCTGTTTTTGCATCCATTTCGAAGATGTGGAGACCGAGGGTAGACTAGTGTGGGGGCCGGGGCAGGAAGGTGGAGGGTCTGGGAGGCTGGTCTCGATGTACCCACAGACACTCCCCCGGCTCAGGGGCCGCACCACCATCCCCACCTGGTCTCGGGGGCCCTGCCGAGGTGGGAATTCCGGGGGACTGTGTGGAGGGCTTCTTCAACCCAGTTTTCTTCTGCATCCAGGCTTCTCACTGCCCCCAAGGCCGCCTAAGCGTTGGCGCAAGCAGCGCACGGTTTACAGCATGGAGCAGCAGAAGGAGCTAGAGACATTCTTCCAGAACAAACATTATCCCTCCTACGATGAACGTGAGACCCTCGCGGCCAGACTCAACCTCCAGGAGCAGCAAGTGCAGGTGAGGATCGACCTGCTCCCAAGTCATTCACCACACAGGCCACCAGCCCCTGTCCTAGGCTGCAGCTGGCGCGGACCAGGGGCCAGAGCAGCCGAGTGCTGCCCTGGGTCGCCTGGATAGCAAGGGATCACCCATAGGGACTCAAGGCCCAGTCCCGAGCCCCCCTCATCCTGTGTAGTGCAAACCAGCCAAGGCATTGAATCCCAAACAGCTGCCCTGGATACACCCCATGCCTGGGCCTCAGGGCATCTCTGAACCCAGGATCGTCTGTGGCACAGCAGGTCCTGGCCCTGGGTGTCCTAGGCCGCGGCCACTGAACCCCTGAGCCAAAAGTCAGGTGCGGAGGCGGAGGGAGACACGCCGGGCCAGCAGGCCCTCCTTCCTCGGGCAGCCTCACCTCCGGGGCGGAGGTGGGAGCTCCAAGTTTCTGTCCTCTCACCCTTCCTCCCTGTCCCCTCTCTTCGCAGGTGTGGTTCAAGAACCGTCGGGCCAAACAGTCTAGGCTGCAGA